>NC_056742.1:103945946-103948446 GCF_019279795.1 Protopterus annectens
AGAGATTTGCCTTATGATCCCATGTTCAGTAATAATAATGAGAATAACTGGAATCATACTATAGATAATTTGAGGGGACCCATGCATGGGAAAAGGCATTGAAGAGCTGCATCTGTCCATTAGTAGTACAGTGGGTGGTCTTGGGGTAAATTTTCTGTTTCCCACCTATAGATCTAAGTTAGTCTTGAAAATGGACAAGGATGAACTTTGTTTATGTGGATGGAAGTCTGTTCCACAGGAGATCTATCCTCTGTGAAATATAGCTGTCCCTCTAAACCATTTTGTTGGTGTTCCAGAAGAGGTTTAGATCCCTAGACTGAGTATTTCTGATGAATTTGACTTGCTGATGTGCAGTAAATCCATCAATAATGGGTTGGAGGATACCTTGCATGCCAGACACAAGTCACCTCTTAGCAGTCTGTAGGATACAGAGTATAGTGACAGGGCTTTGATTTGGTCCATGTAAGACATATTGTTTAGGTCGTTTATCCTTTTAGTAAAGTATTTCTCTGGGTGTTCCAGTTGATGCATGTGTCTGGACAGAAACATGACAAAGGGGGCATTATATTGAATGATTGGCCTAAGGTGTGCTGAGTAAAAGCAGACAATGGCATCTCTATATCTAGAGACAATTCCTTTGTTTATAAGCTGTGCAATATGGGAGGATTTTCTTACAATAGACACATGTTGGTCAACAGTTTGGAACACTGACCTTTCCATGCTGTGTGTGAAATTTTCTTGAGTGCAGGTATGTGAGGGGGGAAGTGGTCACTGCCCACATAAGTTCCCACATTCTAAACAACTGAGTCAACTCTTAGGAGGTGTATTATCAATGTGGTTGTTCCCTGTCATGTCTTTATGTCTCTCATCATTTACTGAACTGCCAAAAGCCCTGATTTTTTTAGATTAAATCTGAAAAGATCAAACTGAGGAAAAAAGAGTTAAAAACAGTATTATCTGCAGTGGGCAAGCCACTCTTTGATCCCAAACCCCCTGCATATTATACATACCAACTCTGAGATTGCATAACAGTGGGATTAAGGCACATTCCCACACCCGAATGTCCTATGATTTGACATGGATAGCAGATGAAATGTGGAAAAATAAGCATTTAAGAGCACTTGCTCTTACATACTTCAACGTGTGTGTGTGTGTGTGTGTGTGTGTGTGTGTGTGTGTGTGTGTGTGTGTGTGTGTGTGTGTGTGTGTGTGTGTGTGTGTGTGTGTGTGTGTGTATGTGTGTGTGTGAGTTTGTGTGTGTGTAGATATACATATGTGCACATATGTATTCATATACATATATATATATATATATATATATATATATATATATATATATATATATTATGTATTTATTTATATTATCATCCCTTCAGCTGATCGAACCAGAGAACCACGTCAACCCAGCCCATCTGATATAGTCATCACAATATCCACAAGTATTATGTATATTATACCCTATATTTTACTTTGCCTTTTCATTCCTGCGTTTTTGTAAATGAAGTGAGAGTTAAGCACACCACCATACCTGAATGCCCCCCCAGCCTTAAGCTAAATTATGGTTAACTGTCTTGTAACCTCCTTTGTGGCTAGTATCCCTTAGCTTGTTAGCTATCTCCCTATCTACCAGTCCTTGTCTTCCCTCTCCATTTTCTCTAGGTAACTTTTCCTCTTTCCTATCTATCTGAGGTCACCCTGGTCCCCCCCCCCCCCATTAGGGCACCCACTGAAGCTGACTGCACTCCCTTTTCTTTGCTAACACTGTCCACGATCTTGTACACTTCCCCCAATCTAAAATACTGCTTGCTGACTAAACAAGCTTTAAACAATAGCACCTCTCTCTCTCCTCTTAAACCTGCTTTCCTCCATATTGTGTCTACTTCTGTTCCTGCCACACTAAGGCATTCTCCTTTACATTCTCATATTACATTCACCTTACCTGGCTGATTGTTTTCTGCAGCTTCACTCTTTCCAGTCTTCTGTGAACTGGGTCAACTTTTGTAATATGACATTGCCCATATCAAGAAAAGCCCACAATTTACCAAATAATAAGAAACAAGAAAAACTTCAACCAAGCCACCTTTATAAATGCACTAAAAATTTGCAACTGGTGTCCCCCTAAAAATCTCACCCTTGACGAAGCTGTACAATAATTCAATTCTACCTCCTTAGATATCCTAAACTCCCAAACCCCTCCCAGAACCATCAGGGTAAAATCCAGCCATGCTCCCTGGATGAGTAAAGAGACTAGGTCTCTTCTGAAATCAAGAGATAAGGCCTGGACCCACTGACGCAAAACCAGTTCCCATACAGACAAGCAGGTATATCTTGAACTCTGTAATCAATCAAAAAATTTGTTAAATTAGACAAAATTAACTACTATCATAATATACAAACCAAATACCAAAAAAAAAAACCCTAAAAATTCTGAACAGCTATTAATAACCTTCTTCTTCCTAGAAAATTGGGAACTCCCACTTTTACCATAACTGATAACTCC
>NC_056742.1:103953446-104037980 GCF_019279795.1 Protopterus annectens
ATATTATTGAACTGCACTTGTGAATCTCAGCCTTGCTAATTGTTACACCTGCATCTAGCTGAAGCTACTTTTCAACCCTGTAGCAAGGGTAAATGCATGGTTAACACGCTTTCTGAGCACCTCTCAGAAGCACAATGGCTCATGAAGTTAAGGTTAAACTTTCAATGTAAGGATTAACAGCAGAATTGTTGTGTTCCTTTATTAATTATATAAGGATAAAAATAAATATGTTTGTTGGGCTTAGAGGGGAATGATATGAGGTTGGGTGTAGAACACATTTCAGGCAAGACCGCAGCCCATGTTTCCTCCTTTGTTACGGTTAACCCCTCTATTTCTTTCCTGTCTTCATTATTTGTTATCGTATGTAAAGTTGTTTAAAAGATGTACTTTGATTACTTAATGTTGGGCTTAGTTATCTGAAAAAAACTTTAATGTTATGATGGCAGTTTTGCAAGCATTTGTGCAGTGTATAACTCTCACATACACATTTATAGGTTGAGACCCATCGCAGATATATTTTTTCAGTCTCCCCTTGGCCGTTGTCATGAACTAGTAAGGAAATGTTTCAAGAAATGTTCATCTCATACATCAGCTATCCATGAATAGGTTTGGCACCTTTTCAAATGCACAAAGTGAGACATTTTTGGTACAAATGTCAGATTTTGCAGGCCAAAACATACCCACGGCCAGTACAAAGGACAGAACTTCACTTTTTTGCCTAAATAAAAGCTTATTCTTGTAGCATTTTAGTTGCTTATTCTGTTTCTTATAACATTTAGGTGTTTCAGATACAGAATAACTGCTTTATGCAACTATTACATAAAATATAGGAAATAATTTTGTCCTAAAATCTCAGGACATTTGCCATTTTTACAATATTTTTGCAGGACACAACTGCCCAAAGTGGGACAGGTGGTAACCCTATCCATCAATGGATGAATCAAACAGAAAAAAATAATCAAAAGTACGCAGTTTTGCAAGGGTAAATGCATGGTTAACACGCTTTGCTTACAGTGGCATTATTTAACTGTAGCTGCAATTGAAGTAACACTGAAACAGCATCCTTACTAGATTAGCATTAACATTCAGGTATGCAAAATGTGTCTGTATCTACCCCTCTAGCCATGCAGATGATTATTCATTTATTTATGTATAAAGTTTGAAATGACTAGGCAAACAGGCAAAATGAATAGGCAAACAGCATTGCTTTTGGTGGACTACTGATGTGATCCACGGAGCAGGACCATCTATCACCCTTGACCTCTTTAGCTGGTTAAGTACTTTATATCTTCCCAATGAAAACATTCTGCAGATAAACCACTATCAGACAATGCAAGCAAGCTGCAAGACAAAGGTCTAGCAAATAGGATTAATATTAAAGGGATATGCAATAATTACAGCTCTACTAGTCAGTCTCTTCCTAAAGCCCATGCGAAACATGACCAGATAGTGTGCACAGATTTCAGTTCAGTAAATCCAGGTTACTACTTCAGCCAGAAATGCCTGGGTTTTACACTTCCTGATGTCTGCTACTTCTACAGTCAGTGACAAACTCAAAAATCAATAGGGGCAAAGGCTCCAAATCAGGAGCAATCTTAAATACATATTGGTATTATTAACATAAAGTTGATAAGATTAAGAAGTTGTGGATTAGTATGTTTTTTCTAAAGTAAAATGAGTTTATGACTGTAATGATTGTCATAATTTTTTAGTATATTTTGCCACCTCTTTTTAAAAAGTGACAAGTGTTAGGAGGGATTAATGACAATTCTGAGCCAAGTTTGCTTTATCTGTTACAGATTTTGTGCATGTCAAATGTTGGTATCCCACAAGTCCACTGGAGTGGGTGGGGTTATGTATGTATGCATACAAATTGTATGCTAACTACCATCCAGATTTTTGGCCAGTTGTACCTGCTTTTCAAGGGCCTTTATCCAGATTTTTGATTATTCCAGGTTGAGAGGCATTCCTAGTACACAAGGGTTGAATTTCTACTGAAACATGTTTCCCTTGCATGCCATATATGAAAATCCCCAGTAGTTATGCATGCTTTTAGGCCTTTAACTTTTGTTTAACAGACAAATTGCAGGATCATTTTCAATAGTAATTATTCAGTGATAAATATTCTGTCATTTTATTTTGCTACCATTACCTTTAGTTTTGTTTTAATAGTCCAGCAGCATTCTAACTATCATTCATGTGTCTTCACCTAACGTGTAATATGATTAATTTTCCTCCAGACTGTAGACTCCTTTATAAAGACTGTGTTTCAGAATTAACGCCAGTAGTTCAATTATATTATTATTCCTGATAATGATGTGAACTTTTACTTCCTTGACTTATACCCTTCCATTAAAGGAAGACAGGTGCAGTTCAATGCCCATTATACTGAAATGTCAGATAATAGCTTTCACTATGCAACATTGCTTAGATGGCATATCTGTACTATTTGATTAGGTTTGCACTTTTGGTCTACTATGAATATAAAGTGTTCTTATAATAAGAACAAAGAACTTGCCTTTGTAGTTATTCATTTCTATCCATTTGGGATAGATGAGTAAACACTAAGATCTTACCTTCATTTTTATCTGTTGGGCCTCCCAGTGTCCACATAAATCAGTAGTTAAATTATAATCATATGAATCAAAGATGGTGTTTAATGTCTTTTAACAAGAAAGATGTGCATACATTAAGTAGTGTTAGTTTAACTATTGTAAGACAGACAAAAGATTTTATACTTGCTAATAATACTGTTAACGGACTATTTTATTCAGAAGTAATTTATACATATCATATTAGTATTTAGCTAAGTTGAATAAATAGTTATGTCTTGCTCTACTTTTCAAAGGTTCACATCTTGAAAGACAGGCCTAACTTTGCATAACAGATGTAAACATGCAATATATGAATATAAACAGAGCTGAAGTAAAAGAAGCCTATGCTAAAACGGTATTTAAATGAATGTAAATTGTTTAAATATCCTTGAAACTCACTGAAAATGTTGTGTTTTTGTTTTAATATAGACTGATCACTATGAAATATAAGAAGATAAAATTATATTTCTTTTACCAATTTAAAGATTGGATGAGCACAGGGTTAGTTCCAGAACACATTGTATATAAATATAATGGGATGTATAGAATAATAACATAAAAACTAAATTGTGTGTTAGTGAGATAGACTAGAAAAATACATTTTATTGATAAAATAATTGAAACATAAGATGATGAAGGTGATTCATTAAAAGTTTTATTAAAAATTTATATTAAATGGACACACTTTTGATGAACATCTTTAGATATGATCATGACAATAAGAGAAAGACTTGAAAACTTAACCTCATAGACTGTTCAATACAATCACCCTTATTGTGAGTGCATGAATGGCTAGGCTTAAAAATGACTTCAGGGCCATTAGCCTATGATCCTTTGACAAAATAAATAACTGCAAATATTTTATGAGGGATACTGCATAAAAAGAAATGCAACTCTTTTAGTTTTTTTTTTTTAAGTAAGGAATGAAGACGAGAAGTGAAATGATAAATGATAATGAATATGAGTGACATATAGCAAAACTGTCCATCCATTTATAAATTAACATATTATTGACATAATACAGTGGAGAGTATGTTAAAGGCAGCAATTTACTTCAAATAAATTGAACACTAATTACATGTTTTTTAAATCTGGCAGCATTGAATTTAAATAGGTTTGTTCTCCTTTTTACCACATTAATGGGTCATTTAAAGTATGTTGTTATAGCTTTGTGTTTACATTTCCTGAACTTGTTATAGGGTAGTTTAATCAGTATACTATAGTATCATAGTAAAATACTGGGCTAATGATCCTAAAGGGCCTTTTTCAGCCTAGCCATGCCACACAATAATGTTATATAGGTATTGGCCCCCAAGGTTTGTAGGGATATATAAAACTTAGTCAAGCATTTCTATGATTCCTATCTCTGACAGAGGCATAGATGCCAGACCAGGGTCACATTTTCTACTTTCCATCCACGGATCTAAGTTTTACTTGAATAAGTACGTCACATGTATGGGAAGCCTGTTCCAGAGAAGGGGCATTCTCTGAGGCACATACCTTTTGCTCCAGCATGCATTATGCACGTTACAGATGAGGTTTAGGTCCCTGGAGCAAGTATTTTTGTTGCTATTTGTTTTATAGATGTGCAACAGGTCCATTATGAAAGGATCAGGGGATGCTTTAAAAGGACAGGCATAGTTCATTTCGCTGTAACCTGTAGGAGATAGAGTATAAGGATAAGGCTAGGACTTGTTTTCTACACCACTTATTCTTTTTGTGAGGAACCTCTGTTGTTGCATGTGTCTGGTTAGGTACATACCAAAGGGACAATGTACTCAGTGATTGGTCTTTTGGGGGCAGAGTACAACACAACAATGACATCTTTGGACATACAGTCCATACTCATGCTTATAAATTGTGCAACATAGAATGATTTCCTTGCTACATTAGACAGAAGATGGTCAAATCTCAAGTTACTGTTTATGTTTTCCCATATTTCAAACATCTTGGTGTTGTATTATCAATGCATTAATTTTCAGGGGTGTCCATATTTCTAAAAGTTACTATTATGTACTTTTTGGACATGATTTGTAGATAGATTGTGACTCTAGTAGGGAATCTAGTGGACCCAGCAGTTCATGTTTCATGCTATTAAGGAGGTATCCTGATATATTATTGGGGCCCATCAGTGTAGTGTTCTTGGCTTTAGAGAGTGCACTGAGAAACTGTCCCCTATTGATAATTGAGAGAGTTATAGTTGTGAGTGACTCCTGAAAGGTATCTGGGGATGGGGGATATTTAGAGCTAAATTTGTTGTTTCTATATCTTCCACCTCAGTATTGGTGACAGCATTTGTAATTAATTTGGTGCATTGTTGAGTATTGCCTTTGAGGTTGTGGACATAGCTGAAGAAATCTTAGTGATTGTCTTTGGCCAGTATGGCTATTTTTATCTCATATTTTGCCTTGGCAAACCTGATTAACCTTTTGAGTTCCTTGTGAAAATTGATGAGGAGTTATTACCTTGCTTGGCATTGTTCCTCTTCATTTTTGTGATGATTTTCTTCCTTTTGTTCTACAACCTATTGACGTTAGGATTCCATTGGTGTGCCTTGATTTTTGTGATCATCCTACACTTGGTTTTGGGTAGGTATAGATGTCTCTGTGCAGCTGTTAATATGATTATACGGGGTTTCTGTGAATGATTCTGCATAGTCAGAGATTTTCTCAGGATTTGTGGGGCTTGACATTTTGCCAGGATGTCATTTAATAATAGAAAGTTTTCCTTAGAATAATTTCTAAAAGTTCCAGGGTTAGCAGAAGTTCTGAGATTAATTTTTATTTCTAATGATACAATTTTATGTTCTGACCTGGCCAGTGAGGATATTACACTAAGGAATTTACAATGTTCTCCCATGCTTGTGAGGACCAGGTCAAGGATATTTGTGCCACTAATGGATGTATGTAATAGCTGGTCCAGGGTGTTATTATTGACAAACTCCAGGGCTGCATATTAGTGGGAATGCAATATTCCCATTTTATAGTTGGGTAGTTAAAGCTTTCCATGAGTATGGTATTAGGTTGAATGGAGAATGGCTTGAGTACGTTTAAGGTTGTCTTATGGGTTTCATGGGTCATTGAGAGAAACATATAGCTTGCACATATATAGTTTGGGACTTTGCCTATAGTAATTTGGATGTGGAGAAGCTCAAACACATAATAGAGATTGACTAGTGTTTGTGTGTTTTTTATTTAAATAGAGACACTTCCATCTCTTGTCCCTTCCTGTGCATTAAGTGGTCTAAATCCTTGGAAGACATTACAGTCCTGCACTGCTGGAGTGCTATGCATTGATTTCTACCAAGTCTTATTAACTACACAAACATCTACATTGTTAGAGTGATGAGAGCCTGCAGATGGTGAAGATTCTTGTTAAAACTTTTGGCATTGAGCAGTGATACCTTTAGATTTTCTTGAGTTGGTTTTGTTATGTCAGAAGAATTATCAGGTTGGCAATGGCTAAAAAAAAACACCATGGGGAGGACAAGGCTTTAGCCAATATATGAAGTCCTATTGGAGACACGTGCAGACCATCCCTGGCAAAGCAGCATGATCTAACAACCATATTTTCCCAGGCTGGCAAATATTTACTCCCTTTGAATGACATCAAAAAACTAAGC
Source organism: Protopterus annectens (assembly GCF_019279795.1). NCBI lineage: Eukaryota > Metazoa > Chordata > Ceratodontiformes > Protopteridae > Protopterus > Protopterus annectens. The sequence continues at coordinate 103,959,663 of NC_056742.1, forward strand.
GGACTATTAAAGTTAATTATCTTCTCTTCATATCAGGGCATCATCCTTGGCGAAGCCAGAATGCTGCTCAGTGATATGCTTTTTCCAGGCTGGGACAAGAAGTCTGTGAGCTCCATCATATCTCTCTTTGTATAGTGCAGGGGTTACATCTCAGGTCATTTACACCCACATAGAGTGTGCATAAATCATGCTGTTACTTGGGGTTCAACTATATGAGTGCATACATTATCTAATGGTTCTTATCCTCTGATAAACAACCAACTGTGACTCTCTCCTTTCTCAGCCTGGTGAGTGGGATGTCTGTGTCTCACAATGGAGTTTCCTATGATCAAACTTTGGTTGCATGATGCTTTGTCTGATGGGTTTAGAAACTGAGATGCTGTGAGATGTGGCTATATGTGTCTTGTTAGGTGTTGTTTTGGTAGAGTGCTTTTCACATTGCTGAGGTACATATTGTGGGTGTAGCATTTGATACCTCTGGGAGGCCTTTGGAGTTTAGGAGGATTACATTTCGGAGCCTCAGCATATGTGGGTATTTGAAAGACTTGCCTCTAGCTACATTTTGTAACTACATTTCTCACATACTGTATCGGAATGTTTAAGAATTAGGTGGCTGTTAACAAACATAAGCCAATTTCTACATTGCCTCAGGGCACCAGATCTACCAAACTAACTGCAGAGATAGTAGAAAAGTAAATATACTTTGGATCATATCCTTATTACATGAATTAGAAGGGGAAGTCACAAGAGGGGTTTGCAGGTTGCTAGTTCAACTGCTGTAGCAGTATAGACAATCGATACTAAGACTAGGTTGTGACAGAAGTAAACTCTTCACAGCTTATACTTGGAAGACAAATACAAACTGGCATTCCTTTGTTAGAGTCAAATCATGAGCCTAAGCTAATTCCATACAACATAGTCAGACTAGCAATGTATAGATTGTATGGCTATGGTAGAATTTGTTTTCTTTTTATATAGCCTTCAGTGTGTATTTTAAAACTTAAATTAAGGTACCCTGTATTTATAAAAAATAAGTAAAAAAGGAAATCATTATAATTGAAATGTTTTTCAGATTAATAATTATTTATTTCATATCTAATTACGGCATAACTTAGGATTATTTTTATAAATATCAATGGACTTATAAGTGGCCAGAAAAGAGAAAGATTTGAACTCTTTCAAACATTATTAAATTCATATTGCTCTTCTCCAAAATAGACATTTATTAGAACAAGTATTTATAACCATATCTTAATCTTTATACTATTTTAATACCTGTTCATACAAAGTTAAAAGAAGATATATGGCAATAATGTGGAAGAATAATGCATTAATGTCAAGAATTACTTTTTAGTATAATGATGATAATAAGAAATGTTTACAGTTGCCAATACTAAAACGCTATACAGACTATTTTAGCTAATGTATATTTGATCTTGGGACTTGGATATTCATTTCTAAAACAAGTATTTAAACCTTTAGATACAAAATAGTAAAATGTAACTTCTGGAGGAGAGTTTAACTGGATAAAGGAGGCTTTAGTGGTATTAAAAAGAATTACTGTTTTAGCATAGGCTGTGAAATTAGGTTAACACATTAAAATTAAAAGGTTTAACTGCTTTAAAATAAAAGAATTCCCATTTTACACTTGTTATTATTTTATTTATAGAACATAAATATGTATGCTTCATATGTATGCATGTATTTGTCCGAAATGTTTATTCCTCAAAGTGTAATATCTCTGAAATATTTATTGTCCTTTAACTACTGTAATTCTAATACACTTAATTTCAAAAAATTAACTATAAAATGTCAATTACTAATAGAATCATTTAATACATGCTGAAGATAAAAGACACCTTAAATCATATTCATGGTAGGATTTCATATTGTTGAAGAATAAAATAAAAGAATGGGATGATCAAATAACCACAATTCTAGAAAATCTTAATTATGCCAATTCTAAACTTTTGAAATAAAAAAAGGTATCTGTTGATATTGTTAAGGCTGTAAACAGAAAGTATCAATAAATGTTAAACCACAAACTTGTAACATCTGTGAAACAATGTTTTCTTATTTATTAACCCTTCAGTGAATACATCATCTTGCTAAAATATCAAAATTATATTCCCAATTGAATTAAATTAGTTGTATTAAAATGCTGTTAGCAATAAAATATAAATAGATATCAAGGTTATATGTCATGTGCATACCTCTTAACTGCCCAGATTTTTGCAGAATGTCCAGATTTTTGCCTCATATTTTAGTCTGTTTCTCATAAAATTGTGGGTTTCTGGCAAATCATTAGCAAATCAGTGAGGTTTGGTCATACAATAATGAAAGGCATTTAAGTTACAGACTTCATACCCTTCAGAAAATTCATGCTAATGCAAAACCTGTTATTCTATCAACTTTTTAAGTTAGTAAGAGCAATATTTAAAAATTGTCCCTATTTTGGACCTTTGTCCCCACATTATTTATGGCTTTGTCCAGATTTCTTGCTCTAAGAGGGTGAGAGGTATGGTCACGTATCTAGAAACTGTTAAGAAAATAATAAAAACAGGTAGGTCTATTTGGAAGATTCAGAATTAGAATGATACATTGAAAGTAATATAGTGAAAGACAAACAACAGAAAAAAAATAATTCTATTATTAAGCCAGTTTCAATGTAGAATAGTAAAGACTATTTCAAGTAAGTACACCACAATAAAGCTAGTGGAATACATGACGTGATACAAAATATACAAAGCCTTTGGGTTCCTATCAGCAGACCGAAGATGCATGATTTTGAATGCGTCTTGATCGAACTGACAAAACTGAAACTGCAAAATATTGAAATGGCATGTAAGCGAATTCTTTCACTGGGAAAGAATTTGCTTGGCCGCTTTGGTACTTTACCATTTTCAGCACTGTAGTGCAGTCTCAGAGTTGGTATATATAAGTAGGGGGGTGTGGGGGTACAGCCCCCCAAGTCAGGGGATGTGGGGGACAAAGTCCCCCACTTAATCTCATGTTTTAATGTGCTTTCTTCTTTTTTTTTTTTTTTGTTGGAACAGCGATTTTTTTCCCTTGGAAAAAAAATCGCTGTTCTGACAGTTTGGTTTTGTAAGCTTTCGCTTACATGGGGTTGATTAATCACCGTTTGCTTACCTAAGCATTTGGTGATCTAATATAGACCCAAAGCGTTTATCTTATATTTTGCCAAATATAAATAGTATACAAAGTAATTCTATATGAATAAGTCTATATTATTTTACTGATTTACTATACTAATTATAATAAATATGATTAAGAAATTATTAGTATTCACTCAGAATAAGTATTTGATTCATTAAGTCAGTAATTTTATTAATAAAAATTATATTTCAGTATTTCCATTCTAAAACTTTCATCAAGATAGGATTATTTTGCTGCAAACAACTTAAATCAGAAAGGATGAAACAATTATATTATTAAAGCAGTTTAATTGCAGAATATTAAAGACCATTTCATGTAAATATAATACAATAACGCTAGAGGAATAGATGACATGATACAAAATATACACACTATTCCCTTCCTAATGTGTGGATTTGCAAGAGAAATTCTGGCAAATACTAATAAGACAGGGAGATATAAGTTTCAAATCTGATCATAGGCATATAAAGAAAAGTATTATTATTTTCTGATGATATTTTATTAAGTTTAACTTAGACAACATTTTTTGGAAAGAAATCGATTATGCTTGAATGGAATTAAAAAAAATATAGGCTCAGGTTTAATGTTCAAAAGCTAGTTCATAATTAATATATCAGTAAACATATATTGCTCTTGAAAGCAATTTTAGATATAATTGGGTTTGAAATCAAATAAAATATTTAGGTGTTGGTTTATTATGTAATTTAGATGACATAATACAAATTATAATGGCATGATTATTAATGATATAAAACTGTTGATTTCAAATTGGACAAAATATAATTTAATATCAAAATGCTTATATATAGTACAATGGCATTAACATTCACAGATTTATCAAATTAGTTAACTAAATAAGATATTGATGTAGTTTTATGGCATTAAAAAGGTCTATAATAGTATTAAATTATCATATAAGACCATGGAATATGGAGACACTAGATTCTTACAAATTGGAATATGTGTTGTAGTATTAGCCTATAAGGTAGACATTAACAGGACAGATCCTTCTTATACAACTAAATGGAAAGAAATTCAGTTAAGTTACAGCAAAAGTAAAAATAACTGATCAGCATCAATATACAAATTCAAAAGTTTTTTTAAGATCAATTTAGTTTCATATTCTGTTACATGCCCAAAGTATTCAACTTATTTTAACAGTGTATTAAAATCTATTACAACTGTATTTATAAACATTTATTTACAAAATTTGATTTATTTCCTTTCTATATTTCCCTTTTGAAGCAGACTAGAATTTATGAGCTGAACTAATGCATTGGTTTATATGCACATACAGTATTAGGCTATTGATCTGTGAGGATCTTAAGAAGCCTAGCCTTACATTCCCATGTAGTTCTTTAAATATTATATTTTGTGTAAGAATAACCCAGAGATGAGCAGAACGAGGATATCTTTGGACATTTCCTTGTTGCCTCTGTCCATAAAGTCTATGGGTCTTAAACCAGAGTAAATGTATGGTTTCCCTTTTATTTGTGCAAACCACATTTCAATAGATTAAGAGAAATGTTTTGCTTTATATAGAGAAGACTGTCCCATAGAACAGGCATTTCCTGTGATATATACCTATCCCTCCAACATTTCTATTTATGTTGTGAAACAGATTGAGATCCTTTGAATGGATGCTCGTGTTACCAGTGGACTTGTAAATGTCTAATAGGTCTGACAGAATAGTGTCTGTTGAGATTCTATATGTGAGGCAGAGGTGATCTCTTAAAATCCTGAATGATTCCAGAAAGAGGGACAAAGCTTTGAGACAGCACAGCTTTTGTGTTTTTTTTTTAATGCGAAACCATTGTGGTCACTCCCAGTTGTGTCAAATATTTGGACAGGTACATACTGATTGTGGCATTATATTCAATGACAGGCCTGATGAGCATTGGGTACAGTAGAAAGATTACAAATCTGTACCTACAAACCATACATTTAAATATAAGCCGTGCAATGACAAAAAGTACTTCATTGCAGTAGTACATGATGATCAAAGGAAAATTCATTGTTGATATAGGTTTCCCAGTCCCTGACTAAAGGCTCATCTTTCAGGCATATATATATATATATATATATATATATATATATATATATATATATATATATATATATATAGCATTTATTTTAGGCCATAGTTTTAACACCAGCTATTTGTTTAGGAAATGTCCTCTTTGATGATTTTGGTACTCTCTGGAAAGTTATGATGGCAGCAACTTTATAGTCATCTGCAAAGGGTCTATATTATATAATTGCATGTGAACAATGTCGAACGCTCTAATGAGCGGAAATGCTGGAACTCAAAGTTCCGTTATTGAGATTGCAGTACATTGAAGAGTGGGATATTTCCTTTTTCCTCACTGTAGTACGAACTTGGAGTTGGAATATATATTTAGAAGGGGTGTGGGGCACAGCTCCCCACAATAAGGATTTTGAGTGTCTGTTTTTTCGTTCATTAGAGCGTTCGACATTGTTTGCATATGATTATATAATACAGACCCATCTGCAAATATGGTCAGCCATAAACCCTTAACATTTGCTTTGACTTCTTAGATGTATATGTCACAGAAAAGTGACCAAAGGACTAAATCCTGAGATTCACTCTTAGTGATATGTCTTTTGGTGGAGGTAAGGCCTCCAACTGTAATGCATTCAGTGTAAATGTTAAATGTTAGCTCTGTATAGAAAAGGGAAATTCTTTATGAAAGAAAGCATTTGTTGGATATGAAAAATTAACATTAAATCAGATGTGGAACAATTATCTGGAGAGATGGAGATATGCTCTAGAGAGAAAAGGAATGAAGGTCAGCAGGAATAAGACAGAATATATGTGTGTGTGAATGAGAGGGAGGATAGAGGAATGGTGAGGATGCAAGGAGTAGAGGTGGTGAAGGTGGATGAGTTTAAATATTTGGGGTCAATAGTTCAGAGTAATGGTGAGTGTGGAAGAGAGGTGAAGAAGAGAGTATAGGCAGGATGGAGTGGGTGGAGAAGAGTGTCAGGAGTGATTTATGACAGACGAGTACCTGTAAGGGTGAAAGGGAAGGTCTATAAGAGGGTAGTGAGATCAGCTATCTTATATGGGTTGGAGACAGTGGCACTGACAAAAAGGCAGGAGTTTGAGCTGGATGTGGCAGAATTAAAGATGTTAAGATTTTCACTGGGTGTGACGAGGGTGGACAGGATTAGGAATAAGTATATTAGAGGGTCAGCCCAGGTTGGAAGGCTTGGAGACAAAGCCAGAGAGGCACGATTACATTGGTTTGGACATGTGCTGAGGAGGGATGCTGAGTATACTGGGAAAAAGATGCTAAGGATGAAGCTACCAGGTAACAGGAAAAGAGGAAGGCCTAAGATAAGATTTATGGATGTGGTGAGAGAGGACATGCAGGTGGTTGGTGTGACAGAGCAAGATGCAGAGGACAGGAAGAAATGGAAACAGGTGATCTGCTGTGTTGACCCCTAACGGGAACAGCCAAAAGAAGATGATGATGATGATGATGATGATGATGGAACAATTATCTTATGATTATACATTATTAGAATATTCTGGATAGAATTTTAATTTTTGCACATTTTTGTGAACTGAAAACGTTATATCAACAAGATATGTATTATTGTTCAAAACACCGATTCCTAATTGCAATCATTTTAATTAATTTTCAAGAGAAAATAAAATGAAAATGGGAAGAAGCCAATTTCACCTTCTTTGTGTGAATTCACATATTTACTGTCTAATATTTACAACAGAGAAATTAATGCATTAAGATTAAGATTGAATGATCCCAAGAAAATCATAAATTCTGAGCAAACCTGTCAAGATTATTGGATAAATGTTCTACACATACTCTGCAACTATGGATTACATTTAATAAATAATACGTGATGTAAATAGTATTTAACAATATTAATCAGCAAATGTATCTATATGTAGAACCTCCTGTTCAATTTAATGTTTATAATATGTTTAGATAATTTAGTTCTTTGTATTTTTAATATAGTTCATTTTCATTAAACAAAGAATAAAGTATACCACTGTAGTGTTAGTTAAATCATTGTATATGTGAATTTTTATTGTAAAATACCAATGTAATGTAAATTGTGCTTTTGTTAATGTTAAAGCTCAATACAATGCTTGTGAAAAAGCTTCCAAAGGGTTTAACAGAAGTAAGAAAAAAATGGGCTCCACCTCCAATAAATATTTTATATAATTATTTTCTCATGTACGTGGACTGGGAAAATAATCTACTATCTTTTTCCAGATCAGTATAAGCTGTCAAAACTGTTAATTTATTTCTAAATACTTTTTGGTATAAATGTCAAGGTTGTATATCAAGACCATGGTCAAAGTCAGAGATATTTCTGACTTGTTTTATGGTCGATATAATGAACTGTGACCATTAAATAATCTGACAAACTGAACCAATGATGAACAACACAATTAGATCGGCATATGACAAAATGCAGTGATAACTAGTATAGCACTCATATATCTATATATCTATCTCTGTAGCGCTCTCTCTCTCTCTCTCTATATATATATATATATATATATATATATATATATATATATATATATATATATATTTATATATACAGGGAGAGAGCTAGATATAGATATAGATATACATATAGATATACAGTAGATATAGATATAAATATAAATGTATGGGTGTCTTAGAAGTAGTCTTTCACTTTATCTAAATGAAAGTGATTGAAAATAGTGTGGGAAGAAATAGCCAGGGAATTGTTATGGCTAGACTTGTATAGGCCCTAGGGCTGATAGCCTAGTACCAACCTATGAACCTATGATTAAATTACATTTGCTCTAATGATATTCTTCAGTACATTTTACCAGTTCTGACTCTGATAATAAGGAAAGTTTATGATTTTTTTTATCACCAGTATACCCTTTCTTAAAGCTTTATAAATAATATTGCAGTTTGCTTGATTGTGGGAGCTGGTGGTGCACCTTCAGTGTTGTCTCCTTTTCTGTACTATAGTCTGGGCATGGAGCTGTTATATATAAGTTAGGGAGTGGTGGAGTAGAGTTTAATAGTTTTTTTCTTCCTCCACCATCCTTCATGTTACCAGCTCAACACCCCAGTGCATTTCTATACTGGGTCTGCTAGCAGTGTCTCTGGCTCCTTGACCTCAATTTGCTATGGTATGGCTGGCCATGTAACTAGGCATCCAGGGTCTTGGCACATCTGAGCATCTGTCATGGGACAGTCTTTTCTGCTTATGACCTACCCGTCCCCACCCTTTGGACCTATGGTATGCCTGGGGGTGGGTTTACAATGAAAAAATGTGGTGTATCACCCCACTTCCACAGCAGCTCAGCCATAGCTATGCCCTTTAATCCCTTTTTAGGCATGCCTACTATGTGCTGTATACAGCCTCCAGTACGGATCATCACTATAACCATCTATTTTTCTGTCCACCCCCTCCAGGATAGTAACACCCATCCCTCCCTCCTGCTCTGTGAGTTGCCAGAGCTGATAACTGAACCTGGGTTGCCTGGGTCATAGTTAGGACTTTATCCCTCTATGCCACTGGAGTTGGTATTGTGTGGACATTGTGTTTTTTGAGTTATGCTGGGTTAGATGATGGAATTTTAGACCAATCATGTTTGATCAGTTGTGTTTAGATATCTTATCTATAGATCAAATTACATAAATGACATAAACCCATATAATACACAAATCCACACAAATGGTGCACAATGTGCTCAAAATAGACCAGATAACCAAAAGTAGCACAACGTTGCGGGTCCACAGAAAGATTTTATTAACACAAAGACATGAGGTTAAGCGCTTTCATCAAGTAAATTGACTTCATCAGAACAAGTAATAGTAAGAACATTGAAGCTTAAATAGCAAACAGTTTAAATTCATTGGTTCAATATTAACCAATACTATGCTTAAAATACCACTTCTCATAAATAGTAAGCAGTATATGCATGACCAAAAAATGAATAATTAATTAGTTAGATTCAATATAATAAAAAATTCATTTCTACAAAAACACTTCTCTACAAAAAATATAAAACAATTATGGTACATGTGTATGTACTTTCCTAATGGTGAATAAAAAACAAATCAATATATGTTAATATATATTAAAAATAAACACAAAAGTTATATAAAATACATATTTAAAATTAAAAGTAAAATACTTTATCAATACCTAATGAAACAGCCAGTTAAACTAATTCCACATTTTCTTTCAATATAGGCATTATAGAAATGAATTCATTGATACCTGGTGGGTGGTCAGCAGCTAGCCTCAATTGCCACATCAACTCTTTTTTATTTAATATATTTTGCCAGTCACCCCTCTCACATCTACTATGACAAAATCAAGAATGCCAAACTTAAAACACTTAAAGTTCTTACACGTTGTACTATGTTTATATAGAGCGTTAGTATTCTTTTTATTCTTGATATCATAGAGATGCTCGTATATCCTACTTTTCAGCATCCTCTCCATCTTACCAATGTAAAAAGATGGACAGGTGCTGCATTTAGCGATATACACAAGTTTATTGGAACAACAATTTCCATTTTTTAATAAAATAACACTTTTAGTCTGATTCTCAATAATTATTTTGTTGTCCAACAATATATACGAGCAATAGTGGCATCTACCACAAGGCTTACTGCCAGCTGTATTCCCCTTCCTATTATTTGAAAGTTTGTTTGTTTCTACCAAGGATTTAATATTACCCCCTACCTTGGTGGAAAATATGGGTTTCTATAATGCCTATATTGAAAGAAAAGGCGGAATTAGTTTAACTGGCTGTTTCATTAGGTATTGATAAATTTCTGTGGACCCGCAACGTTGTGCTACTTTTGGTTATCTGGTCTATTTTGAGCACATTGTACACCATTTGTGTGGATTTGTAGTTTGGAGGATGCTGAAAAGTAAGATATACGAGCATCTCTATGTTATAAAGAATGAAAAGAATACTAACGCTCTATATAAACATAGTACAACGTGTAAGAACTTTAAGTGTTTTAAGTTTGGCATTCTTGATTTTGTCATAGTAGATGTGAGAGGGGGTGACTGGCAAAATATATTAAATAAAAAAGAGTTGATGTGGCAATTGAGGCTAGCTGCTGACCACCCACAAGGTATCAATGAATTCATTTCTATAATGCCTATATTGAAAGAAAAGGCAGAATTAGTTTAACTGGCTGTTTCATTAGGTATTGATAAAGTATTTTACTTTTAATTTTAAATATGTATTTTTTATAACTTTTGTGTTTATTTTTAATATATATTAACATATATTGATTTGTTTTTTATTCACCATTAGGAAAGTACATACACATGTACCATAATTGTTTTATATTTTTTGTAGAGAAGTGTTTTTGTAGAAATGAATTTTTTATTATATTGAATCTAACTAATTAATTATTCATTTTTTGGTCATGCATATACTGCTTACTATTTATGAGAAGTGGTATTTTAAGCATAGTATTGGTTAATATTGAACCAATGAATTTAAACTGTTTGCTATTTAAGCTTCAATGTTCTTACTATTACTTGTTCTGATGAAGTCAATTTACTTGATGAAAGCGCTTAACCTCATGTCTTTGTGTTAATAAAATCTTTCTGTGGACCCGCAACGTTGTGCTACTTTTGGTTATCCACATAATGCACAAGCAAACACACACCGACCCCTCCACACATGTGTATGTGTGTGTGTGTTATTTTGCCTGAAACTGATTTAATCTAAAAGGTATTTTATCTAATAAAATATGATAGAAAAGTGTATTAAGCTGTAGAAAATTAATGTTGGTGCATTTTAAGGTGTTAGGATAGTAAGTAAGTAAGAATTATAGGCCAAATTAGTCTAATACATCATTTGTATTTTGCTAATGACCACCCACAAGTTTGTGCTTGTGCATCACAAGTGATTCATTATTGGTGGAGTTTTTTCTTTTCTCTACAATTGTGTGACTGTGAAGTTGGCATATTTTATTGAGGGTAGGCTGCTAACTGGAAATAAAAAAAAAAAAAAACAATTTGGAGGAGTACTTACATTGTATGAAATTTTAGATGAAATGTGATTTGATTAAACATATTTAGTTGTTTTATGATTAGATGAAAAGATTTTTTAAATGTAAAAGAATATAATAATGTGTGTGTGTGTTATTTATATATATATATATATATATATATATATATATACAGAACACACCCCCATACCCACACATACATCCACACAACACACACACACACACACACACACACACACACACACACACACACACACACACACACACACACACACACACACACACGTGTGCACACATAGCAAAATGTGAAATTGTAAAATGTTATTTCCAAACAAAAATTGACATACATCCCCAGGACTGATGGCTTCATGGCAGCTATTTATATAGGAACATAAAATAATCAAGGACAAACAGGGAAATATTCTGAGTGAAGTTTATAGCTGTATCCTTTTTTTTTTATTTATTCAAATCTTTTGGCTTCATAATACCATGACTTGAATGATCCCCATTTCTAAGTCAAAGTATGATTAAAGTTCATGAAATTAGTATTGTTTCAGTCTTTGATGTCAGCCAGTAGTGCTCTTCGCAACACCCACAATGTGCCCAGTAATGACTTCTTCGGTAATTCGTATGGGGTTACATGTATCAGTAACATATCTAAATTTGATTGTAAATTCTTTTTTATAAGACCCATTGCTCCTACTACTAATGGAACTGTCTGGGTATCTTTCTTCCACATTGCCTTCATTTCTTCCTGAAAATCCTGGTATTTTATAATTTTGTCTCTGTCTGTATGTAGGACATTGTAATCAGTGGGTGTAGCAATTTCAGTAATCAATGCTACTTTTGTCTTCTTTTCATGGACTACTATATCTGGTTTTCTTGCATCTATTTTTTGAACTATTGGTAATGGATGACCCCATGTGATATAAACTTCATCATTTTCTATGATGCTTTGTGGCTCATGTTTCCAGTGCTTTTCAACTACTTAACTATTATAATGTTTGCACAATCCCCAATGCAACAGTCTTGCCACATTATTATGCCTTTCAGTATACAGTCCTTCTGCCATCAGTATATCACAACCAGCAACAAGATGTGCAACTGTTTCCAATTCTGTTTAACAAAACCTACATTTGTTTGCTTCTCCCACATTGAACCAACATGTACGTAGTCCACTGTCTTGGGCCACCAACATTACACTTTCATCTTTTGGTTTAAATTCACCTCTCCTTAACCATTCCTGCAGCCAATCCTGATCAACATGAGGTTCTTCCAAGAGTTTTCTATACTTGCAACTATATTTATGCATTTCCACATTTCTTGCCTTCTTATCTGATCCGTCACCTTATATTCTTTCTTTTGTTTTTTTTTGACACATTCAGTTGCTGCCTGATTTTTATCTTCTTCTGGTTTTATTTCCATTTCCACTTGATGCCGATATGCTTCTGCTGAACTAAGCACGGAAGTCATCTTAGACTTATTCTCCTCATGTTTCAAAACTTTCACTATGTTTGGGTCTTGTGAGGTCAGCAGATATGTATGCAGTCCCACTATTGCAGATCTATACATGTAGTTAATTTCGAGGAGGCCCATGCCTCCTTCAGAATGAGGACTATATAGTCTTGGTATGCACTGATTTTTGTAAATCATTTGATGACCATGAACATCCTATCTAACACCTTTTGGGGCCAGTCAATCACTCCAAAACTGTAAGTTAGGACAGGAAGAGCAAATTGGTTTCTAGTTTGGTCTTTGTTTCTAGATGTCAGTGCTGTTTTTAGTATTAATTGAAGTCTTGTATAAAATATTCTTTACTGAGCTTTATTCACATTTGTTCATGTTTTATTGTTGATCCCTCATCAATTCACAGATATTTATACACTCCCTCTTGCTCAAGTTCTTTTATATCACATTATTGTCCCAAACTGATGCTTTCATGGTGCTGCAGCTTTCCTGCTTTAAAGGTTGCCTTTGCACATTTATCAAGACCAAATGATATTCTTATATTATTTGAAGCAACTTGGACCACTTGCAGTTGTGCTTTCAGTTCCTCATCTGATGAACTCTACAGCTTTAAATCATCTACAAAAAGAAGATAAGTCTTTACAGTTTGTTGTTTTCTGGGAGCCAAATTATAGCCATACCCTAATCTGTTAAGTAGACAGCTTAACGGGTTAAGGGCAAGACAAAAAAGCAGTGGTGACAGACAGTTACCCTGGAATATCCTCCTTTGAAGTTTTATCCCTGGAATAACAATCTGTCCTTTATCATGATTTAACTGTAAAGTGGTTTGCCACTGTTTAATGGTCGTTCTAATGTAATCAGTCAGTGTATAGTGTGTTTTATACTTTTTAAGCACTCTTTTATCCATAAATGTGGGATACTATTAAATGCTTTTTGTAGTCTACCCATGCCATACTTAGATTCTTCCCCTTTTTGCAGTTCTCCATTATGACTTTATTTAACATCAGATGATTGAGTTTTCTTCAAAATGACTATAAACTCTATTACATCAATTCTAGTGTATCATTTATACATCGTCGGAAGGCAAGTTATTGGTCTATAGGTTTTAGGATGGCTATACAGGATTAATGATTTTTATTTAATGAGACTTATACTTATACATTTATCTGAAACCTAATTTAGACTTAATTATGGTTAAAAATTATAGACCAATTTCTTTAATAAACATCAGTTTAATAAATCTGTATCTATTTTAATGTACAGGTTATAAATAGTGCACAAATATAAATGCTTGCATCCAAGCAAGTATTATGAAATCATTACAAATTAAAGACAATAATTTAGTTTTGGAAATTGTTTCTTACTTTGGCAGTTAACCATTTGGTCCTGAACAGATGAGTCTTTGGAAGAATACACATTCTTTTTTACTTTTATCTGTTATACACATTAATTTCCCTGCTCTGTTTATTTGTGCTATAGCTACTTATCAATGCTAGTTTATCTATTAGACTATCATTTCAGATTCTGTTTTAATTGTCATAAGTTATCATTAATGTTGTCTATCTTAGCAAATATGTGTGTGTGTGTGTGTGTGTGTGTGTGTGTGTGTGTGTGTGTATATATATATATATATATATATATATATATATATATCTATATATACAGCCGCACACATGGGTCTACTTTCTTTGATTGACATACCCTTATTTTGAACAAAGAAAGTATGACCTTACTTTCTCGAAAGTGCACTTCAGTGACAGTGTACTTTCGCAAATTCTGGTTCAGCGAACTGGCAATTAAAATAAAAAATAATTTAAACTCTGTTTGCTGCACCCCCCCACACCCCCGCTGCATTAAATATACTAACTCCGATATCGCACTACAGTGGGGAAACAGGTATATTCCCTTATCCCCACTGTAGTGCTCTGTTTTATTTAGATTGTTGGTTCGCTGAACCGGAATTTGCGAAAGTGCACTTCTGTTGAAGTGCACTTTTGCGAAAGTAAGACCGTACTTTCTTTGTTTGAAATAATGGTATTTTGATCAAAGAAAGTAGACCCATATATATATATATATATATATATATATATTTTTTTTTTATATGAAAATAGTTCCTGCAGCATTCACAGCTCATGCTTTAATCTGTTTTGTTAACACAGTATATTAATTAGATTAATTATGAAGATTTGTTTTTGAACTTTGTCTTTAGATTACAACTTAAGTTTAGACTCTTTTCATCCATGACCTAGGCTCATAGGAGCAGTACAGAACAACAGGATACAAGCAGACAGCAAAATTGTATGCAGTTTAGCATTTAGAAATTATATAACATGTTATATGTCTTATCATGCTATACAAGCAGCTTATTTATAATATGAATTCACACTGTTTGCAATTTGTATTTGCAGAATTTAAAGGTTGTTAAGCCTTGTTAAGAAGGTACACTTTTGTTGCCATTAAACATTGTCTCTGAAGCATCCACATTCAGATTCTTTAAACAGTTATTCCTTTAGTGTATCCCTAAATGTAGTAAATTCCTTTTTAGTTTCAGGAGGTGGATGATTCCAGGTGGCAGTCCCCAGAGGAGTAAATGCTTTTTCTCCTATCTTTGATTTGAACTTGGGCCTAATAAGGGAGAGGCTGTTATCTTGCTGTTGCCTGAGGAAGTATGACTGAGGACTAATAGGTAGTTTGGTTATTAGTGTTGGGCATAGGTGAAGTATTACAATTTATTTATTTATTTATTTTACATTTGTTAACCGGGCTAGTCTAGCTGGATATATTTCCATTTTCAGTAGAGGCCCCGGGAGAAAAGCTCCACATATAGAGATTACAGATTACAGACTGGTAGGACTTAGACAAGGAATATTGAAACAGCAATGAGCTGAACAAGTTTATGGTCCTACTCTGAATGGGTAACCAGTTTAATCCTTTGAGTAGGTCACAGTGGTAGGTGTAAGCCAGTGTCAGTAAAGCAAATCAACAAATTTTATTTAGTGTTACTAAGAATATGTTAGAGTTATAGCCAGACTATAGCACTAGCAGAGGGTGGCCATATTCCAGCTTTGAGATGAGCATATTTTTAGCTAATGCCTTCTGCGCAGCTGAGGACATAAGATGTAAAATTTTATATGTAAGCCTTAATTGGGTGAATATTTTGTGAACTACTTTATCAATATGCTTAGTAAATGTGAGGGAGGGTTCTTGGCAGCTTGCCAAAAAAATTGAGTTCTATGACAGCAAATATTATGTTGCCATCATTGTCTCTGACTGTCAAAGATGATCAGTTTTTTTAATCTGGCAGGTATGGTAAATATCATAAGGGATCATTTATTTGGATTTATTACTATTACATTATTGGATGCCCAGCAGCAGGTCAGTGAGTTGTTTTTGTGCAGTTTGGTTTGGATGACTTGCACATTTTTATGCAATTCTCATAGTAAGATATTGTTAGTATACATAATGATGCCTAAAGAGGGGATGTCATGGGTTAGATAATTCAGAGACAGGGAAAATAGGATGGCATTGAGTTCAGGGCTTTGTGGAACACCAACATTGATGGTGCAGTAGTTAGATAAGGAATTGTCTATCATTACTTTTCAGATTCTATTTTTTAGGTAGCTTTTAAACTACAAAATGATTGGGGTTCCATAGCTTTGTTTGTTGAGTTTGTTGAGCAATACAGCATGGTTGACTTTTTCATATGGTCTACTTATGTCAATAAAAAGGCCTCCTGTGAGCATTTTGTCATTAATTGACATACCCTTATTTTGAACAAAGAAAGTATGACCTTACTTTCTCGAAAGTGCACTTCAGTGACAGTGTACTTTCACGAATTCTGGTTCAGCGAACTGGCAATTAAAATAAAAAATAATTTAAACTCTGTTTGCTGCACCCCCACACCCCGCTGCATTAAATATACTAACTCCGAAATCGCACTACAGTGGGGAAACAGGTATATTCCCTTATCCCCACTGTAGTGCTCTGTTTTATTTAGATTGTCGGTTCGCTGAACTGGAATTTGCGAAAGTGCACTTCTGTTGAAGTGCACTTTTGTGAAAGTAAGACCGTACTTTCTTTGTTTGAAATAATGGTATTTCAATCAAAGAAAGTAGACCCATATATATATATATTTATTTTTTATTTATTTTACATTTGTTAACCGGGATGGTCCGACTGGATACATGTCCTTTTTCAGCGGAGGCCCGGGGAGAAAAGCTCCAACAGAGTTACATTGATAATTAGGTACAGTAAATGAGCTGAAAGAACTTAACAAAAACATAGGCTATTTACAGACTGCCATTACTATTTCTGAGATTACTACAAATGTAACATTAATAACATATTAGCAAGGACGGTAGGCAGTATAATGACATAGAGTTAGACAGGATACATATTTCTTTATCACAGTATACGAAGTACTTATCATCTTAGCTAGTTGTTTATGTTTTAGTTAATGGCACAGAGCTAGTCTGGGTTTGAGCAAGGACATAGTCAGTGTGACTTGAAGTGGAGTTTTAGACTATTTTTGAATTGACTTAGAGAAGTTGCAAGCGTGATGTTATTTGGGAGAGAGTTCCATATTTTACCAGTGGTGTTGGCAAATAGCGCGTCACCACCTAGGTTGAGAGATTTAGTGGTTTGGACAAGGACTCTGTTTGCTGAGCGAAGGCAGCTTAGATTGGAATAGGGAGTCATTACGTTTTTTAGTGCTGGGGTATTCTCAGGTTGTTTAAGGATTTTGAAGGCCTCTATGAGTTGGGACTGGTGAAGAAGGTGTGGGAATTCTATCCATCCAAGCTTTTTCAGGTTAGTACTGTGGTGTGTTCTGTAGGGTAGGCCTGTAACGAACCTGGCAATGTGATTATAGCAGGATGAGAGCTTGGCCAGATCAGATTTGTTAAGGTGAGTGAGGACAGGAGAGGCATATAGTAGGGTAGAGAGAAGGTGAATGGGCTGTGGCTGCCCTGGCATTCGGGGTAAGGAAGGCTTTAATTCTATATAGGGTCCCAAGTTTCTTGTTGACTGACTTAATGGCTTGGTTGATATGTATATCAAATCTGAGTTTATTGTCAATGTTTACTCCTAATAGCTTTGTATAGGTGTCTGGGGAGATGATGGTCCCATTATTGGATTTTATAGTGAAGTTTTCAGTCGGAGATCTATTGGTTGGGTAGAAGAGAAGTAACTTGGTTTTGTTTGGATTTAAGATCAGGAGATGGTTGGCAAGCCAATTTTTGACTTTGGTGAAGCTATGTTGGGTGGTAGTTAGTAGATTTGCAAGAGAGGCATTGGAACATATTATAGTCGAGTCATCTGCATATGGAATGCAGGTGGCTTCAGGGATGACTGTTTGGATGTCGTTTATGAAGACTGAAAAGAGGAGAGGTCCTAATATGGAACCTTGAGGAACTCCTATGGTATTTGGTAGTAGGCAGGAGAGCTTGTTTTGCCACATTACTGCTTGTTGTCTCCCAGTGAGGTAAGCTTGAAACCAGTCAGCCAGGTATTCAGCCGGCAGAAGATCGGCTGAAAGGGTGGTTGGCTTCAGTTTTTTCAAAAGGGATCTGATAAAGGATGTGGACACTGGCTGGAAGTTAAAAGAGAGTGGTGAGTTAGGTATAGTGTTTATAGAAGTGTGGGGAGGAGAAAGTTGGTTAGCTAATGACTGGATGGTTTCTGTGAAGAAAGTATTGAATGAATTGGCTATATCTTTTTGGCTCTTGTCAGATAATGTTCCTGGGGTCGGAGTAGTGGATTTACCTGGTTGGAGAAGTTTATTTATGCCTGCCCAGTACTTTTGAGGGTTATTCTGATGTTTATGTTGCAGATTGTAGAAGTAATATTTCTTATCTAGTATGATGGCTTTTTTAGTCTCATTTCTAAGTTGTTGGAATTTGATACGATCTAGGGGTAGTTTGGTAGTGCGCCATTTATCCCACGCTTTGTCTCTAGTTGTTATTTTGGTTTTGGTGTCTGTTGTTAGCCAGGGTGCTAGTTGAGTTTTAATTCTTATTGAGCGCTTAGGGGCATGCGAGTCAAGTATAGTAAGGAATGAATTGTTAAATGATGACACTGCCTCATCAAGGGCAAGGAACTTTAGTTTTGTCCAGTTACATGATTTGAGTTCAAGTTGAAATTTAGTTGGGTCAAAGTTTTTCTTGGATCTGATAGACCTATAAATAGGTAAGCTTGTACAATTAATTTTGTCTTTCATGATGTATGTGAGCAGGTGATCACTAAGATCATTAGGGAGAGTTCCAGACATATAGTTCTGGGGATGACTGTTGGTGAGTATCCAGTCTAGTATACTCTCTTTTTGGTTATTGTTACATATATATATATATATATATATATATATATATATATATATATATATTTATTTTTTTTTTAATATATGAAAATAGTTCCTGCAGCATTCACAGCTCATGCTTTAATCTGTTTTGTTAACACGGCATATTAATTAGATTAATTATGAAGATTTGTTTTTGAACTTTGTCTTTAGATTACAACTTAAGTTTAGACTCTTTTCATCCATGACCTAGGCTCATAGGAGCAGTACAGAACAACAGGATACAAGCAGACAGCAAAATTGTATGCAGTTTAGCATTTAGAAATTATATTACATGTTATATGTCTTATCATGCTATACAAGCAGCTTATTTATAATATGTATTCACACTGTTTGCAATTTGTATTTGCAGAATTTAAAGGTTGTTAAGCCTTGTTAAGGAGGTACACTTTTGTTGCCATTAAACATTGTCTCTGAAGCATCCACATTCAGATTCTTTAAACAGTTATTCCCTTAGTGTATCCCTAAATGTAGTAAATTCCTTTTTAGTTTCAGGAGGTGGATGATTCCAGGTGGCAGTCCCCAGAGGAGTAAATGCTTTTTATCCTATCTTTGATTTGAACTTGGGCCTAATAAGGGAGAGGCTGTTATCTTGCTGTTGCCTGAGGAAGTATGACTGAGGACTAATAGGTAGTTTGGTTATTAGTGTTGGGCATAGGTGAAGTATTACAATCTTAAACAGCAATGAGCTGAACAAGTTTATGGTCCTACTCTGAATGGGTAACCAGTGTAAGCCTTTGAATAGGTCACAGTGGTGAGTATAGGTCAGTGTCAGTAAGGCAAATCTACAAATTTTATTTAGTGTCACTAAGAATATGTTAGAGTTATAGCCAGACTATAGCACTAGCAGAGGGTGGCCATATTCCAGCTTTGAGATGAGCATATTTTTAGCTAATGCCTTCTGCGCAGCTGAGGACATAGGATGTAAAATTTTATATGTAAGCCTTAATTGGGTGAATATTTTGTGAACTACTTTATCAATATGCTTAGTAAATGTGAGGGAGGGTTCTTGGCAGCTTGCCAAAAAAATTGAGTTCTATGACAGCAAATATTATGTTGCCATCATTGTCTCTGACTGTCAAAGATGATCAGTTTTTTTTAATCTGGCAGGTATGGTAAATATCATAAGGGATCATTTATTTGGATTTATTACTATTACATTATTGGATACCCATCAGCAGGTCAGTGAGTTGTTTTTGTGCAGTTTGGTTTGGATGACTTGCACATTTTTATGCAATTCTCATAGTGAGATATTGTTAGTATACATAATGATGCCTAAAGAGGGGATGTCATGGGTTAGATAATTCAGAGACAGGGAAAATAGGATGGCATTGAGTTCAGGGCTTTGTGGAACACCAACATTGATGGTGCAGTAGTTAGATAAGGAATTGTCTATCATTACTTTTCAGATTCTATTTTTTAGGTAGCTTTTAAACTACAAAATGATTGGGGTTCCATAGCTTTGTTTGTTGAGTTTGTTGAGCAATACAGCATGGTTGACTTTTTCATATGGTCTACTTATGTCAATAAAAAGGCCTCCTGTGAGCATTTTGTCATTAATTTTGGTATACTGTTGTCTGTGGCAGAGTATGAGGTTGTCATGGTGCCGAAGCTATTCTCAAAGATATGTTGAGCATCACACATGAGACCATATTCACTTATGTGTTCAAACAGTTGTTTATAGACCAGAATTTCAAAGATTTTAATTATGTAACATAGATTAGAAATAGGTATATAATCCTTGCAGTCTTTGGGGTTGGAAGCCTTATGGAACAAGATGATTATTGCACATCAAAAGTATATAAAAATATGCCAGAGATTAGGCAGAAATTATATTTGGAAGAAGGTGGTTTAACAATTGTGTTGATAATCTTTTCTTAGGAACTTACGGTGCAGTTTGCTCATTTTTACAACTTTATCATGATTGAAGCTAAGAAGGAGTTTCTTGGTTTCCTTCACTGTGGCATAAAAAAACAAGGACTCTGAATTTCTCTTTTCAGCTTAATAATAATATATTGGACAAGAATGTAAGAGCAAACTTAACAAATATTAAAAACTTAGACATAAATTATCACTTGACATAGATGATTTTTACCAATTAATGTTTATGCAGTACTGAAGAAAATCACAATGGACTTACATAAATGGTCAAAAATGCACTTTGCTATTACAGCTAAAACATTAGTAAAAAATATATTTTCTAAAGAATTTTTAAACAGAGATGCTAGAATGTTTAACTGTAGTCATATGTTAAAAAAATCTTCTCTGCATAATTTTCCATCAAGTATAAAAGTGGACTAAAATTTTCAGTTCTTAAATTGTATTTTATTAGTAGGTTTATTAATTTAATGAAGATAAGTGATACAACTGCTGGATTGCCCTTTTTCCATTGGGTTAAACATTTGAGTTTTTCACTAATTTAATCAAACTTCAATTGACAAGCCTCCCATTTATAACTATGCTCACAATAATAGCAATATATTACATTTTCTGACTGTTCCTAAGTTCCTAATCAGTATATATGGATATTAATGGAAGGTTGAGAGTTTCTGAGACAATCTCTTCTTTGTTAACTAGCAGTGTACATTCCTTATGCAAGACTAAATTTAAAAATGATCATTTATATTTTAAGGCAATGTCATGAAGTAAATTAAAAATGTGTTAATATATGGGAAAATTGGTTCTAGAAAACACTTAACTTGTGAAGAGAAATCTTTATTTGTATTAACAACCATTAAACAATGTAAATAATTATCACTAAAGTGTTTACAATAACACTGAATAAATGCAAAAGCATTGTCACATGATTTACTGTGATGTTGACATCACATACCTCATTCTCTTTATGTAAAATAATGATGATGCAGGGATAATATAAAAAAATGTTAAATTATTTAGTGAGGTGTTATTACATACCTTGTTCTTTTTTGTAGCCTAACGGTTAAGGTGTTTGCCTTACAAACACAAGGTGCAGGGTTTGAGTCTCACAAGGGATAATTGGCTAGACTTAAAATGGCTCCCAAGGGCAGTTAGCTTAGTAACCTATGAACCTAAAGTGACACTTCTTTGATACTTATTATCATGATTTAAGTAAACACATTTACTGGAACTCAGAGAGACATCAAAAGGCTATGATACATGGATGTCCAGAGGTGTGGGGAGATAGTTATATGTATGCTCACTTTGCAAAGTTAACATATATTAAGTTTATGCTAAACTAAAATTTATGCAACACAATGGCCAATTCAATATGGTATGCTTTTCAATATAATTTTTCAATTACATTTTTAAAGATATTTGATATAAAATGGGTGCTAGTCATTTGTATGACACCCATAAGTGAGAATCTCCATAGATGAAAAAAATGGGGATTTAATTTGCTCCATTCCTTAAAAATGTAATGATCTTGGAGGTAGTATGTTTATAGGTATCAAAGAATGGAGTTAGTGTCCCCACATGGTAAATCAGGTAGTATAGCCCCTTGCAAAAAACTCTTATTTAAGGTTTCACAATTCTGACAGGGCACAGGATAAAACCCATTATGTGTAAATTTAAATGTACAAAAAAGATTTGGGAAAATGTCAGAAAAACTATTGAAATTACATATAGCAAATGGTTTGCCTTCATTTGCTAGAATGGAATGCACTTGTGTCACCTGTGTGATGTCCTACATCCTGAACAGCAGGAATATTGAACACCAGCATTCCCAATTCACCAATCTCGCTCCCTTCTGGACACATGTCAATACATGTTCCTAGGTTCAGAGGGGTAGGGTTTCAAGGTTTGGTATTTATGTCAGGTATACTGTACTTTGGTATTCCAAAATCTGGGTGAATTATGGCAAGCATGGGATTACTCAAGCGCATTCCATTCTGGCTGATGAAGGTAAACCTAACAAATTAATCTCCATCACATCCTTCTTTTGTTTTAAATATTCATCTTCCTCAAATTATTGAAAGGAACCTAATAATAGTTCAAGCTATTTCAACTATGGAAAATTTGGCATTAGTACAACAACGTGATTAACAGAGGTAAGATAACTTGAAATACTTGTTATTTTTTCCTTCGCTCCCAGGTTAATAAGATTAAAGTACAGGAAATGCATACCACACAAATATTAAACTCTCTGGGGCTGTCAGGTCAAAAATAAATTATATTAATGTCATTAATCTTGCATTGCTATCATTGTTTACTTGTTAACATTCAGAATGTTTCAGCAATAGTACAATTTCTATGCTGAATATGAGTACGCAAGAAACTGCTTTTCTTACATGATGCATATAGGAACATATAACATAATAAAACTGTGAATTATATATATATTTTGTACTAACAACTATTTTTATAATTATATTTAGTAATTGGGGGCAAGCTACTCTGTACCCCAGATGAGGGGGCAAGCCCTCCCCATCTTCCCAAACTTATATGTACCAACTCTGAGATTGCCATACTTCAGAGAAAAGGGAATATCACAGGAAATGTCTATCTTGGATTTGGTATATATATATATATATATATATATATATATATATATATATATATATATATATATATATATAAGTCCATTTTTTTCAGCCATTTAGTCTCCATGTTTGAGGACATGCTCTAGCGGGCCCTAACATTCCAAATGTTTACCAAATTAGTGTGCTTCCTGTAGTCAAAAGTGCAGAGTTTAATTTCTTTCCCTCTCATTTGCCTGCATTGTGACTATCAGCAAGCGATTTAAGCAAATAGTGCTACAAGGTCATATCCAGAGAAGGGCATTTTCCAGTGGATTTACTCAGTTAATGAATACATAAAATAATAAAAATATAAACAAAATATACATTTTGAACTTTTGTGTTCCCTTCATTATTTTTGGCTTTATCCATAATTCTTAAAAAAGATGACAGGTATTTTAGAATGTTTTTCTAGCAAACTGTTGTCAGTTGTATTTACTAAATAATGATAATATCTCAGACATTGTGTCCTTCAGAAAATGCATATTAATGCAAAGCTTATGATTCTCACATCTTTTTAAGTAAATACGAGAAATACTTAAAATTTGTTCCTTATTTTGGACCTTTGTGTCTAAGTCCATATACTTCTTTAACTAAGACGTTGAGGGGCGAAAGGAGGTTGAAGAGGGTTGTACTATATGCATCTGACAACTTTCACTGATTTTTCCTTCATGTTAGTCGCCTGTTCCTCATAAAAGTATTATGTTTCTGGTTAAGTGTTGTAGATTGCAGTCACTAAATATTGTCAAACCTGAATTTCACTTCATATCTCTCCAAAAATACTTGCTGATACAAATCTGTTATATTAGTAATTTTATAAATATATAAGAAACATATTTGAAATCTGTTCCTGATTTTGACTCCTTTGTCTCTGATTCTTGAGCTAAGAGGCTTGGAGGGGATGGGAGTGCAATGAGTTGCACTGTATGGTTTACATAACAATGAGCTAAGATACTTTTCTGACTAATTATTTATGATTGGGTCATGTATTTGATTACAAGAAAATATCTGACATATACGCACTCATATAATGGGTTGTAATTGAATGTTGTGCGTGTGTTATGTACAAGAAAGTCTAGATGGGCAAGAAAGAGGTAGCTGGGAACATATTTTTGGGAGTGTAATGAGCTGGCAGACTTTAGGGATTCCCTGCAGACCACTTTGTCGGAGATGGTGGGTGAGCAGATTGGAATTACTGGGGAGATTATTTTTTTGAGTTATGCTACAGAATTGCCTAGACATGGTAAGGCCTTGCTGAGTCTAATTATGGTGGCTGCCAAAAAAGCAATTACTAGAAAATGGAAATCAACATCTAAACCAACTGTACTAGAAGTAGTGAATACAGTAACAGAGATAAAACAACTGTAATTTGGATCTTTAGAAATGGGAAGGAGCAAACTACACAGAAAAAAAATGGGAATTGCGGGAATAATATATGCAAGCAGGAATGAGGTTTAAGAGGTAGGATTTGAATGAGCCATATAATGCTTAACTGACAATGACTGGATGGTTTATAAATGATATCTATAATGTTTGTCTTTGTCATATATGAGAATTTAATAAAGATGTTTGAAAAAAAGAAAGTCTAGATGGTATTAAACATGAGCACAATCATATCAACTGTGATCCTTGGTTTCCTGGTTTTGCTGACTGTTGACACTTTTTTAATGATCTGGATGTGAATAAACTGGATAGCATGAATATTACACGTTTAATATTAATATTTTAAATTTGAGTACATATTTAATATAGCTTATTTTTTGCAGATGTGTAGGTATGAATGCAATGTGTTGGGCTGCAACAGTGTTTCTCTGCCACATAGAAATGATGAGAAAGGCTATGAACTGTTAATGAACTACTTCTTGTAG
This sequence comes from Protopterus annectens, assembly GCF_019279795.1. NCBI lineage: Eukaryota > Metazoa > Chordata > Ceratodontiformes > Protopteridae > Protopterus > Protopterus annectens. Next base: position 103,985,059 of record NC_056742.1, read on the forward strand.
TACAGAATTTGATTCCAATAGCTTTTGTTTGTCTGCTTTATGACTCTAACCAAGTCACTTCACCAGACAATGCTCCTGGTTTGCCCTTGAAAAGGAGCAGTTGTATCTCGTGGAATATCCCAAGCTGTCTTTAAATCCCTGCAGTACTTCAGTATTGCTATTTGGCTATAAAACCCATCACATCTCTTGCAGTTTAATGTCTTGCCAAATGTACTTTCAGTAAATATGAGTTTCATGGGAAGACACTTTTTACTGTTGTTCATGCTAAGTCTGTTTTCAATGTGAAAGGTGTTTGTTTAGTTTAGCAAATGGCTATCAATGTTTTTGCTATAAAATTTTAAATTAAAGTTTTAAATTAAATCCAAATAATTGTAATTATTATAAAAGTAAAGAAGAAAGTTTTATGGGAAAAGACAGCCAAATAATGTGATATTGGTAAAGCTGGGGCTCCCACAGTCACACTGCTTAGGGCCCTATTTGACCATGATCCAAATGTGATCCTCTCAATAACCTTGAAAGTGGATCCCCATCTGTCAGATCCAAGGATCTCCCATGGAATGTTTGCACCACTCTTCCCAAGGAAGAAGTGGTTGGCAACAAAGAAAGAACCTCTCAAGATCAACATAGACAAAGGCTTTGAGGAGGAGATCAGTACTGACACCTTGAAGGTAGAGGTCACAAAGCCCAACAGGGTGCCATACAAGATGATTCTGAAGATGATGCTGAAGTCTTGGTATAAAAGCATCTGTCCTGAGATGTACTCAGCTTTGAAGGCCTCTGTTGAGTATGTTTGATCTGAAATTCCACAGGCCAAAGCTGACAAATCAGTTGGCCCTAAGTAAGAGTGCTTGGTATGGTATCAGCATTACTGATAAAAAAAAATAATAAACATTCTCGCCTAAGGAAATTGTACATGCATATGCACAAGTATTTAAGTACTTGAATCTTGTCCATACCGTATTCCTTGAGATATAAATTTGTTTTATTTCTTCTTTTGCTATTACTCCCAGTACATACCGAAGACAACAACTAATCCAGACATCTAGGCTGTTTTTGGTGTGGTTTTAGAATGCATCTTAGATAATGACATTAGCTGTTTTAGCTGTGTGTTGGGAAGCTCTGGTAGCTAGTTTTCATGCTTTCTGAGTAATTAGAAAGTAATTACTGAACCTTAAACAACATCATCAAACAAAATAATTACAGCTGAAAAGAAAGCTGCATTTCAGAGATGCACTGTGCAAGCGGCATACACATGCCCTCTGCATGCAGAGTACATAATTCACACATTAGAAGGGGTAGAAGAAGTAGAAGAAAGTTAAAGTCCCCACATACAGTGCCATTATTTTAAAAAGTAAGTGATTTATTATGTTTACTAATAACGTTGTGTAATAGCAGTAATTCATGACTGGGCACAAGCAAATGCTGGAGCTACCCATTGCTGGCTTTGTCTGATCTCTCGGGATTAACTGTCGCAATCAAACCATGCCAACCATAGGTAAAGATGGCTAAAGTAAGGGACATTCTGTATATGCTACAGTTTGTTCAATTTACTTGGACAGTACAATAATTTTATCAGGAAATCAAGCCCAGACAAAGTGATGCTTTGATAAAATTGGCTGAAATTTTTTGAAAGACTTGTAAGTTTCTTTAAGTTCCTCCTAGACATTAATCAATTTACTGTGCCAAGACCAATATGGCCCACCTCAGATTTTATGTACCAGGCCCTCAACAACCCCATGAAATGCTAAAAATGATTTACTTATAATTTGAATGGTTACATCACCCAGATGTTTGAACTCATTCAGAATTACCTTTGACTTCAAAAGTGGTAAACTGATTTGTACATATTGATATTAGGGATGATTGGTAAGGATTTTATATAGTTACTTTATTTGCATCAAAAGGAAACTTTCTTCAAAAGAGGAAGTTTCAGTTTGTTTCACTGATCCCCATTTCCGTGAATATTAGTGTGTGAGAGTGTTGAGACTGGTAGGTGTGAGGTGGAAGTTTGTATGGGGATGAATTATATTCATTGAATGCCTGTGTGCATTTGTGAGAAATTTTGAACAGGGTATGTTTTGTTGACAGTGTGTGTATGTGTGTGTGTTTCATTGGATGAATGATGCTTGTATATATATATATATATATATATATATATATATATATATATATATATATATACATATATATATGTGTGTGTGTGTGAATGCAATGTGTCTCTGTGAGACTCATGGAGAAAGGTGTGTGTGTGTGTGTGTGTGTGTGTGTGTGTGTGTGTGTGTGTGTGTGTGTGTGTATTTAAGTGTGCATGTGGATATACAACTTAGTGAGTCAGTAACAATGTGCCTTAGTGTGAGATTGTTGGACAGTGGGTTAAGAAGGTTTCTCTTTTCCAAGCTAATGTGTGATCCTGGGGTTTAGTAGCATGTGGGGAAGCATTATATTGTAATTTTTTTTCTGAAGTCAGTGGGATGTGCTGCTAATAAGTACTTGTGTGGAACTGCCATAAATTCAGTTTTATATTATTTTGGATGCATGTGTTAGACACAGAAGATGAATTTGAACAAGTTAAAGGATTTAACAACTTTAGAAAGAAATCAAGTCTTCAGTAGGATCAACAGTAGAGTAAAGCCACTCAGTGTAGTTGGCTTTGTAGCTAAGAAACTGTTTCTAGATGCATGTTTACAGATGCTGCTTTTTATACTGAGGAGGTCTCAGAACCAGCTTGGCTGAAAGTCAAATGGACTTCACACCAGAATGTTTAATACTCACAGTGTGTAACAGCCCAGTGGAGGCGATCACCCTGACTGGCTGAGAAGTTGCAACAAAGTATTCAATGATTCATGATATGAACCAATCAGGAACTGGGTGCATATGTCCTTTCAAAAGAGTACATAGACAAGAACATCAGTGTCAACAGAGTGTATGGAATTACCAGTAGAAACAGCATTGTAGGAGGTGGCAGAGAACCAAAAAAATAAAACAACATAGCACCATTTCAAATCACGAGCCCATGGTCTTAAGAAATTGAGCACAGCAGAAATTACATTATTTATTTATTTTTTTAAACAGATACTAAATTGCTATCAAAACTCTGATATTTGTGCCAGTAGATATACTGCTGTCACTTATATGCTGGTACAAGTGAAGTTCTGCAGTGGGAGTATCAAATTAAAATATTTATTCCACAAAAACTGACAAAATGCAGAGAGATAATATTTATGTAAACCCAACTACGTTTAACACTTCACTGAATTCCACTTTGTCAGCAGCTGGAATGAATTGTGAAAGGCATATAGGATGACTGCTGCAACAATCACTAAGTTAAAATGTTACTGTGTTTGCTGCAGAAACAGGTCTAGCTTTGAATTATTCAACAATATTCTGATCAAAACACTGAGCAAATGTGCACTGTCCATTCTGGTGACAGAAGTGAAAAATTATCTTGCATTACAAAAGGCAAGAGTTAGAAGCAAAAGATTACTTTATTTTACCACATAATAAAGTTAGAAGTAAAAGATTAATTTAAATTACTAAAGATATTTTTGAAAGTACAGCAACTAGGCAAAAGCCATGGCAAGTGCAGACAACTTCTGGTGTTGGGCAACTCAAAAATATACTGCAGGATCTAAGAAACAACTGCCAGCTGACAATTCACAGGCAAAAAAAGGGAATACTACATTACCCTTGAAGAAAGCAACATAAAATATATGCATTCTGCAAGAGGGCAAACAGCTTCCTTTAAAAAATGTATTCAGCCACAGAATATTAGGACTACGTCGCTATGGTGTAACAACAGATGCATTTAAAGGTCACGTTTCAACTATTAATGGTACACCAGAAAAAAGTGCCTAAAAAGCATAATCAGCTCTGTAAATGTAAACAAAGACTACTTTAAGTTTGAAGGAACAGTCAATACCAAACATAGCCTACCCTAAAAAATGAAGAACCATGGCTCAACGTGTATGGATAACCTTCCACTGGCCTAACTGAGACAAACTGTAGTCTTCATCACATTACCTGCTTTTATTCAAATTAAAACCATTAAGGAAGGAATTGTGCAGTGATTTTGATTGGAGCAAAAAATTTTCTTTTTAAATGTACTGATACACAGAATGTATTGGACTATCATTCTATAATGTACTTACTCCCTTAAAAAGCATACTATGAGACGTATTTCAACAATTAGCTGACTACCTAATTGAGCAGAATAGACATACACCTGTTATAATTCTTGTCTAATACTGAGCTACCATCTCTAATAAATTACTGTGTCTCGTAATTATCATATTAAATTTTTAGCTCAGTATCTGAAAGTAGAAGGTCAAAGTGCATGTGCACTGTAAGGGTTCACAGCCTACCTGTCAAGAAGGAAACAAGTAGTAAAGCAATGTCGTTCGGCTTTTCCTGGTTACGGGTTGCCACAGTGGATCACCGGTCCACAGATTGATTTGCAGTAATGTTTTTATGGTGTTGAGTTGCCAGCCCCGCACCCAACCTTCACAGAAGACACACACACACATACACACACACACCTACCTGCATGTCTTTAAAACTCACTTGACCACAGGGAGGACATGCAGACTCCACACAGAAGGCACTCCAACTGAGAATTGAACCGGAGAACCTGTTACTGTGAGGCACCAACTCTAACCACTACACCACCGTGGCCTAAGAAGGAAACAGTAGTAGTTGTGAGGCAAAATGCATTCACTAATGTGCACCAGTTAAATAACCTGGTAAAACATGGATCCATTCTATTATGCTTCCCTCCCATTCTTTCAACCAATAAGAAGCATCTTTGCAGAGAACACCAGGCTTGTTCTGTATATAGATAAATCGGCACTGAAACTTAGTGCTGACACTCCAGAGCTTCTCTTCCCTTACTAACTACCTTAGCAAAACAAAGTCCATTCTTTGTGAAAAGAAATAAAAATAATATACTTCGGGGTGGTGATCTCATAATGTATTGTGCACAATTACATCTGATGCAGTCATGGTAACAACAGCTTCAAGTGAAAACTCAGAAAGTTAGTAGTTACAAAAAACTGTAACAAACCAGAGGTTTATTTTAAAAACACATTATTCCATTGCCATAGAAACAAACTCTAAAACTAAAGTGCTTGTACACAATTAAACACTTCAGTATATCAAAACCAAACCTATAATATCTCAGAGTCTAGCAATACCTAAACTAATGTACATGCCCTGGTTGTGCAGAAAACTGAACTATAAAACTGAACAGTACAAAGAACAAAATTACTAGTTTTGGAACAGCACTTCACTATGAGCATACCATTATAATGCTGTAATTAGAATAGGCCAGATGACTTTTATAAAAAACATTTATTCCACATGAAACACTGGTGGTCACTAAAAATATTCCATACAAATCTTTGTACTGTTTCATTCAGCTTGGAAGAAGCTAAATAGAATTCCGTGGTTGCAGGTTTAGCACTTTCTATATGCATATAGCAGCAGATTTGAATGATCACTTCTGCAGTAGCCTTAGCTCTATGGGTTATATCCTGTCAAGGATATAACTGCTGGTCAACTTCCAAAGCTTTAGGGCACCTTCCATCTGCTAAACTGACAATCATCTGAATAAAAGACAGATTTGGGTACAAAGCCCTTCTGAGCTTTCCTGCTAGCAGACAGAGGAAGGCTGAGCCCTGAAGGGGCAAGGCTCGGAATAACAAGAAATAAATGTCCACATCCTGCATAAAAACATACCATAAAACAAGGGGGGTGGAGGGAGGGAGTAGCTCCTTTAAAAGCGATCATTTGAACATCTACACCTATGGTTAGTTCAAGTTATATAACTGTATTATGTTCTTCATTTTGATCACTGATGCAGTAGACGTAGCTATATGGGTAGATTTCCATAGCTAACTATGTTTGTGAGGTGGAAGGAGAAAGGTCTAGGAGCCCCTTGAAAATGGTCCTAGCAAATCATGAACTAGACCTAGAGAAGGAATCCACTTTATAGTGCTTTTTAAAAATGTGTACACAGGCCAATTAGCAGCTTCTAGAATCTAACTCTTTCCAAAAAGCCATAGAAAAAGCCAAGGTCCTTGTCGTGTGGGCCTTGACCCTACATGAAATGGATTTGTTATGGTGAGTACAACAAAAGCATCACCTTAAACAACCATTTGGAAATATTCAGTTTTGATACTTGTCCCTTCTTCTTACCTTCACAAGAAATGAACAATTGATCTGATGATCTGAAAGATTTAGTTCTGTCAAATTAGTACCTGAGCTGTTTGTGAAAATCCAAGGTATGGAGTACCCTTTCTTCCACATTTTTAGAAAACAGGGAGATGGATAGTTTGACTTAAAGTAAATCAGTTAGCATTTTATGTATAAAAGAAGGATTAGTTCTTAAAGTGACCCTGTCCTTGTGGAAAATGAGGTAGAGATGACTCACCATAAGAGTTTGCAATTCAGGTACCCTTCTTGCAGAGGTCAGAGCAATGAATAAAACTGTTTTCCATGTTAACAATCTCAAATCACCCAGATTAGTTGGTTCAAATGGAGAAAGTGTAAGTTTCTGTAACACAATATTAAGATTCCAAAGAGGGGCCACCAGTTTACTTGTAGGCCTCTTATACAAAACTCCTTTCAAGAACATTTTGACATGTGACTCCCTTGAAAGAGGAGGATCCATGGGTAGACATGCCGAAATGGCCGATAAATTAACCTTGACAGAGGAATAAGAAAGGCCATAGGATAGTAACTCACACAAATATTGTGAAACCAGGGAACAACTAGCTCTGAATGGGTGCTGGTTATGTTGTTTGCACCAACTAGAAACCTTTTCCATTTGCTAATGTATGATTTTCTAGTAGCAGGCTTTCCTACCTCTATTAGTACCTACTGCACATCCTGAGAAAACAGGTGCCCAAAAGAATTAAGACTCTATCATCCAGGCAGTCAGTTGAAGATGATTGATGTTGGGTTGTAACAAACACCCCTGTTTTTGTGTGAGTAGATCTACTCTGTGAGAAAGTTTGTGGCAATTGCCCCTGGCCATTTCAAAAAGAAGGGAGAACCACAGTTGCCTGGGCCAGAAGGAAGTCAACACAATGTTCTTGGGAGATTCCTTCTGAATCTTCAGAAGTACTCTGGATATTAGTGGAAAGGGTGGAAAGGCATACAGAAACATTATCTCCAAAGAAAAGAAAAGGCATCTGTCTTCTACACATTCTTGCATGGAGTCCTGGAACAGAATTTTGCCAGTTGATTGTTCAAAGAGGAAGTAAAGAGGTCTTCTTGAGGAACGCCCTACAGATGGATCAAGTCTTGGAAGACCCCAAGATATAAAGTCTATTTGTGAGGGTCTGCCATGGTCCTGATCAGTTTTTCTGTCACACAATTTTGCTCTGACAGAATGTAAGATACCTATAGATTGAAATTGTGCTATGAAGCTATATCCCAAGCCAACATGGCTAGTTTGCAAAGGGTATGACCAGCTTTCCCCTTGTTTGTTGATGAACCACATCACTGTGGTATTGTCTGTAACCACTTGAAGATGTCCTGGGGACAAAAGGTGTTCAGAGAATTGAGTGGCTTGATCAGGGCACACATCTCCTTGATATTTCTGTGCTTGCATCTGCCCTTGGTGTCCCTCACCACCTGCACTTTTATCTCTCCTGAACCTGCTCTCCCAACAAAGTCTGAGGTATCTGTGGTGACTTACTGCTTTGGAGTAAAGGTTAAGGCAGAGAACTGATAATCTGATCCAAACACACAAAACCTTAAGAAACTCTTTAAGTCTGGATGAACAGAAATGTGATGGTGAAAATATTTAAAGTCTGGTGTTACCAGGAAAGTTGAAAGAGAAGAAGAGGCATCAGGTTTTGAAGTGACATCATTCTGAATTTGGGCACTATCACAAATAGGTTTAGGAAAGAAAAATCCAGAATTGATCTCCAAGCATTTTCTTTCTTTGGGACTAGGGACATCCTTAAATAAAACCCCTTCCCCATTTGGAAATGAGAAACTGATTCTATCACAGCTTGGGACAACATGTGATGAAGAACAGCTGGAAAGAAAACAGTCTGATCTGCGGGATGAGGAATGACCCCCTGGAAAGGAGATATCCCCTCCCCCAACATATGTAACCCCGATGAATGATTTTCAGAATCCATTTGTCTGAAACAATCTGTTTCCAAACAGAAAAATGGAGATTCAGACTTTCTGGAAGAGAAAGAGGGCCAGAGTGGAGGGGAGTCACAAGGTCTCTTGAACAGTCAGACTTGGAGTGTCCTTGGATTTGAAAGGCTTGAAACTTCTTTTTGGAAAGACACGTGTCTGGAGCATTTCTCCAGGCCTCCACTGAAAATGGGCTCTGTCCCAGTTGGACTTATCTGGTAAACAAATGTTAAAAATAAATAAAAAATAATAACAAAAACCTCCTTGCCACTTCTTTTTACGTTTGTTTACCTGAATTCTGTTGAGACTCCTTATTCTGTTTTTTTTTTTACCAGAATTGGATGCGGAGAAAGAAAATCTCTTGAACAATTTGGAAAAAAGAGACCTGAAACATCTTAGACATTCTCTGGATCATCTTGCCCCTTTCATCACACTTTTTGATCACTATTGTAGCAGAGGGGCTAAACACTAAATCTCTATCCAAAGGAAAATTTAAAGTCTCAGTTTTGACATCGTCTGAAAGGTTCTGAGAATGCAGCCAAGCAAATCTCCTTAAAATCGTATCCGAAGTCATAGGCCTGGAAGAAGTATCAAAAGGGTCACACACACTCTGTAAACAATGAACAGTGACCTATACAGTAGAAGAAACTAAATTAATTAAAGCAGATGTTTCTTCACAAGAAAATACAGTAGGTAAAACATTCCTCATACTTTCACAATATGTCAGAATAAATTTTAATGTACGAGTCTGACAATTTAAACTTCTGAAATTAAAAGTTGCGAAAGCATACATTTTTCCCATACCCATTAATAATTTTCCCATACTTATTAGAAAGAGTATGACTGAAGAAAAAGATGCTAACACAAGTTAATAGTATCTCTTAAATACCTATCATCAATCATTATTATATTCAAACTACTTGAGTGATAAGATCAAAGAATGCTCTGAAAAACAAAAAAATCTAATTCTGTTGAAGCAATGCTAAAATGAATCCATTTCAAAAACTCATGTATACTCAAATAATAATAACCAGCAATGCTTACTTCACCCCTGAAATACTTAACAACTTTATTCTGGAGATCTTCAAACTGCTTGTACTGCTCCTCACAAACAGCAGATTTATCTTCTGAAGCTGCAAATGCACTTATAAATTATGGTGTTCATTGAGAGTTAGACTAGAGAAGATGGGATATCAAAAATCCACATTATCATGGAAATTTGCAGTTTTGCATATTGGCCCTCAAAAATTACCCATGTTTAACCTACACATTCAAATTACTCTTTTCTCTCTAGTGAAATTGTATATTACCCGGAACTGGCTAGATTGAACCAAACTTTCATGTGAGGGTTTCAGAAGTATGGCAATAAAGTATATATCAGCACATCAATATATAACAAATAACCAAAGTAAGCATTCCTATTTTCTATAATATTGGAGTCTTCTCCTGAATCATTTTTTGAAAGATTAGCTGAATGTGGAATAAAAAAATCATTGTGATTGTTTAATGAAAAAGGGCACAAAAGCACTCACCCTAATGAGCTTTGTGTCACCTCTGTTCTGTATTATGTATCCATATTGAAAAAGTATGTTAACTGTGACACACTGTTAATTAGAAAATGTCTGTAGCACTATTTTGTATATGGTGTATATAGGATGTTATCAGTGTATTTTTATGTAACACTGAACATTCTCGATACATGACGTACCAAACTATGTCCGAATTCTTCTTAAAAAATAATGATTGTGCTGCATCTTGCATAATGACTGGATCTTGTAACATGCAAATAATACAAGTGAAGAAGAAAAATAAAAATATTTTGAAAAAAAAGGAGCAGGATTGCAATTAACTAAGTGTTTAGCAGCAGAGGCATCAACTAAGGCTATAGCTGCTTGGTCAGGTTTGGAAATAGTGTATAAAAATTCAAAAGAATGAGGAACTTATGTATCCTATCTGTCTTTTTAGGCACAGCTGGATGGCTATCAGTAAAATTTCAGGGAGTAAGACACACATCCTGCAAAGCAAACAGGACAGGATGAATGGGTGTCGGTTCTGGAAAATCCTTCTGTAACAACTCATAGTATTGTTTCAGGGTCTGGGAAATCTAAGTGTTCTCTGACTAAAAGCACTGGGACATTCTATCAGTAGTCTCAGAGAAAGAGAAGCCCACACAAGGGGAATCAGAAAGTGAGCTATTATACATCTGAGGAAATAACCTTGAATCTGTCCCTGTATCTTCCCTTTTCCAGTTTAGAATCTTGTATCACCTCAGGATGGGAGGCATCCTTCTTTCTTTTGTCAAAAACTATTCTACAAGGACTAACAGCATGATGCAAACCCTGTGCTAAATACAATAAACTACTACTAGCCAAAGAAATGCTTAGTTTTCTGTTTCTTTTTAACAGGAAAAATTTGGCCCAACCATGTTACTAATGGCAGCTGCTGCTTCCCCAGGGATGGGCACAGCATTCTGACATAACAGGAAAACCTTCCCTGTTCCCTCTCCCAGGACTGACAAAAGTGGTTCCTCAAAAGCCTCAGAGGAGCATGCCCTTTGGTAGCAGTAAAGCTCTGAAGAAGCTTTGGAAACTAGCCATCTGTTATATCCCTGGTAGGATATGCTGATTCTCCACATAGAACAAGGTGATTTAGGGTCACCTAAATGGAAGGGATACTTTAGTGTTACACAGTTAATACTCATATACACAACTCAAACAGAAGGGTATAAATCAAAGTGAAAAAGATGAAGATGAAGCAGGGAAGTGTTAAAGTGATGAAGACAGGCTACGTTTTTCATTCATTTCATTCATTGTTTATTCAATGCACAAAACACTGATCAATAAATTATAACAACTAGGTATTGATTCACTCTTGATAAGATGGATAGCTGCATGGCTTATAAATAGGACATGGAAAGTATCATACAGCAAATGGATAGGTGAAATTCTTGGTTACAGTCAGGGTGTCCCACAGAGCTCTGTTGTGGGCTCTTACTTGTTTAGATTGTATCTTTCAGACCTATCTTTTTCATCTAAGGTGTTCTACTGTCTGTATGCAGATGGCCTCAAATTGGGTAAACTGATTACATGTGTTATAGATAGGACATGTCTGCAAAAGAAGTTGACTAAATTGACCATTTGGGCATAGGAGAATAATATGCTAATAAATATATCAAAAACTAAGCATATGAGATTTGAGAGAAATAAATTGAAAGGTGAATATTTAATACAGCACCCAATGATTGAAACTTTAGATTCATTTAAAGACCTAGGTATATTGATAGATATAGCTTTGAGTTTTTTTTAATCATATTGAACAATTGGTTAATGATAGTTATACAATTATAGGTTGTATAAAACAATAATTAAAAGTCTAGGAAATAAGAAAAGATGAAGTCATTATTTATTAATTAATTCATTACATTAGACCCAAACTTAAATATGGAGTAACAATATGGAAACTTTATGCTGTGGTGGTGCTGCGGTAGCGTTGTCGCCTCACAGTTAGACTTTGCATGTTTGATTCTCAGTTAGAGTGTCTTCTGTGTGTTGACATGCGTGAATGGGCATTCCTTCGTTGAAGTCTGTGCATTAGGCCCAGCAAACCAGCACGTAAAAATCTACTGCCAATCATTAGCAAATCGGAGTTCCGCTGTGGCGACCCCTAACCGGGAAAAGCCAAAAGACAGTTTAATATGGAAACCTTATAAGAAAACAAGCATGAGTAAAATGGGAAGAATACAGCAAAAATATAGCAAGCACATCCATGGATGTAAAAATTTAAGTTATTATGAAAGACTAAAATATCCAGACTTGTACAATGTCTCTTATAGATAGTTCAGACTAGATCTTATTCAGGTATAAAGGTCATTTAGAGGCAACTATCTCTAGGAATGTTTGGGGTTATCAAAATGTAGAGAATCATCAGACAAGTTATGTAGAAGATTCTATAGGAATGAGGAGTGACTAATTGGTTTCCTAAGAGAGCAGATGATGCATAGAACAGACTACCAAAGGTTTATATGATTCTGGGTTTGTCTAATTCCCCTTTCCCTTAAAGATTTTTTAACAAGTGCATGTCTTCAATCTTGAGCAGTCTCCCCATTGTGAAATGATCTAGAGAATAAAGAATATAACAGCACTGTGAGTTCATGCTAAAGTATTCTCAGGTAATTATTACTAATTCTGTCTCTTTCCTATGCTTTGTTTTGGACTAGTTTGTGTAGTTCTTTTTTAATATAATTTAAATTTACTTTAATTTCAGTATCTGAATTTAACTGGATGTTACTAGGACAATTTATCACCATGTTTGTGGAGCCAAAATATTTTGCATAGGATTTTGTAACTATATCTGTAAACTGCTGTGTTTTAAAATACATTTTAGAATATATGCACAGTTTATAATTTTATATGTCTTTACTCCTACCACATAGTGTGTGTCTATAAAATGGTTTCATATTATGCACAATATTATTATATAAATTTTCTTAGTCAAGTCTCACACTGTGCTTAATGTATCAAGTTTGTTTATTTTAGTTTCCAATTTATAGTTTGATCTCATTTACATTTATATTTTTTTCTATCTCATCTTAAGTATCTTATTATTATGAAAATATATTGTCCTGATGTTGTATGCTTAGTTTCTTTTTTTTAAATAAGTTTATTGTTTTTAACATACAAAATAAATATCATAACAATTTTATACAAGCAATTAAAATAGAAATAGTTATAACATTCAATAAAATAACCAAAGTATTTACAAAGACATCCACTACAAATCAAATCAATTGATTAAACTATAATGTCATGCTATTGAGACTAAGATTTTTTAACAGGTTTTGTAAAGTATCCCATATAATATAATAAGATGTTTTTCTAGTAGTTCTTGATTTTATTGTCATCAATTCCATATGACACACTTCAGTCATAACATTTTTAAATTCATTAAATGAAGGAGGGGTATCTGAATAGTTATTATTTTTCTAGCCACTGCTAGAATAGACCATAATAAGGGAAGTTTAACATTTTTAACACTTTTAGGAACAGGTGTGTTAAATAATATAAGTGATTTAGAAACAATGAAATTATCTGTGAAAAGGGCCTGCAAAAAATCATTGATTAACTTCCAATATTCCTTCAATTTTATACAGTCATAAAACATATGTGCCCAATCAGCATTTATTTCTACATTACATCTTTTACATAAGTTGTCTTTATTATTTATTTTATTCATCATTAAAGGTGTATAGAAGGATCTATGTAAAAATTTCCAAGTAAAAAGTCTCCAATTAGTGGAAGAAGTAGTTTTATAAGCAGATTCCAATATATATTGTTTATCTTGTTGTTTTGGTGATTCACCATTAAAGGAAATGAAATAATTCCAATAGGTATCTGAACTGTAATGAGTTTCTTCTCTGATAATTTTATGCATGTATGAGAGCTTACCTTTATCAGAAACTCTATGTTTTAAATTTAATATCAAGTAATCAATCAGTATTGGAACAGATTATTTAACTGTTAAAGACATTAAATCAATTTTATGAATAAGATGTTGTCTAAAAGTCTGAATTTCTAACCAACATGTTTCTCTCAAATCAAATTCTTGCTTTAAGAAGTCTAAATTTTTTACTTTATTATCAGACAGCAACTGATACCAATACGTTAGATCATTCTCTGTGACTAAAAGAGTTCTTTCAGAGGTGGTTGACAAAAGCATACCTTGTGTATACATTATAGGGAATAGAATAAAATTCCATCCATTATACTTAGGATGCACGAATATAAAATTACGATAACTGATAATAATGTTTAATGGGTAACTAACTATATATTTTGGATTAATGGATGAAGTACAAAATTCTTTTAGTAACCATAACATGGGGTTATTTACAATAATATTTTTATGTATTAAAGAGATTTTCATGAAGTGAATGCTAATTAGTTCCCAGTAATCTTTCCATCTTGCAACATATGACTGATCTACTAACAAAGTAATAACTTTTATAATAGAAGAGATAGTATATAAATTAAAGTCTGGAAATGAAATGCCCCCATGAGACCAGCTATTAGTATGTTTCTTTAATGCAATCCTAGGTCTATTAGGTGCCCATAAGAAATTTAACATTAGTGAATTCAATTTCTTAATAATTATTTTTGTAGGTGGGAGTATTATTGATTGTATTAAGTATAATATCTTAGGGAATACTATCATTTTAATAATTGTGAGTCTCTCTTCCATGGTAAAAAACATATTGTTCCAGCTATTGAAAAGATTTTGTATATTAAGAAGACAGGTAATATAATTATTATGCATAATAGATTTGATATCTTTAGTTAATATTATACCTAAGTAAGTTATCTGACCTGAGTTGGGTATATATTTGTTAAAATCATTAATGAGGAATTTTTTTTGTGTGTATATTGGTAATATTTTAGTTTTTTCTTCATTAAATATTAAACCAGAGATATTTTTAAAATCCATCATTTTATCAAATAAGGACTGCATAGAAGAGTTAGATCCAGCTGATGTAATTAGAACAGCATCTGCAAAAAGTTGAATTTTAGATATTGTATTTTCATCTATATCAAATCCCTCTATATCAGTACTGTTTCTGATCAAATTAGCCCAAGGCTCCATTATTAAAGTAAATAATAGTGGAGAGAGTGGACACCCTTGTTTTGTACCTTTTAAAATGGGTATTTTTTGTGAGACATATGTTCCTATCTTAATGTAAGCCAATGCTCCTTTATATAGATGTTCAATTAGATTTACAAATGCATCTGAGAAGTTTGTGCACTTCAATAAGATAAACAAGTAGTCCCAACTTACTGAATCAAATGCTGAACTTATATCGAGACTAATAAGTGTTAAATCTTTCTTTTTCCTATTTGCAAAATTAATTAACGTTAAAGTTCTCCTTATATTATCAAAAGTATTTTTATTTACAATAAAGCCTGTCTGGTCTATATCTATAATGCCTGGGATGATTGTCTTTAATCTATCAGCAAAAATACTCATAAACATTTTATAATCAACATTAAGTAATGAAATAGGTCTATATGAAGTGCATCTGATTGGGTCTTTATAGGGTTTTAAAATTGGTGAAATAAATGTGTATTGCCAAGATGGGGGAGTTGTTAACTCATTTTGGGCTAAATAAAAACCTTATGTATTAATGAGTAAGTACTTTTGGGAAGAATTTTATAGATCTCTGGTATAATACCATCATTACCTGGTGCTTTGTTTGATTTAAGCTTGTTTATTTGTGTAATAACCTCTGTATATGAAATATTTTTATCCATTAGTTTAGTCTGTTGTTTATTAAGTTTTTTGTTCATGTTTGTAGTTATAAATTTCTTTATTTTATCTTTAGGCTCCATGTTAATGTTATTATGATTAATTTTGTGAAAGTGATTTCTAAATTCATCTAATATTTCTGGTAAACTAGAAACATTCTTCTTTTTCCTTGGAGAGAAAATTTCTTTGATATGATTTTGTTTATTCAACCTTTTGTTTTATTTTTAAGTCTATGTAAGTATTTGGGACTTATTGAGTAAGATAAAAACTTATATTTCTCTAATGTTATTTTAACTTTATGAGTTAAAATTTCTTTGTATTTCTCATTTAATTTATTTATTTCTTCAATGACTTTTTTGTCCATAATATTTTCTTTATTATTATGTTTGTATGAGTCTAATTTGCTTTGAATATCTAGTAATTCCTTGTCCCAAGATTTCCTTTTATTATTATACCATCTGATACTTTGTCCATATAAATATGATTTTAAAGCATCCCAAACATAAACAATGGAGACTTCAGGTGTATTGTTTAAATCTAAGAAATGTTGCACTTCTGAAAGTATATAATCTTTATAGTCTTTTAGTTGAGTTAAGTATGCTGGTATTCTTTTGATCTGAACATTGTAAGTACTTTTTGTCATAAACTCAAAGACAATTGAATTATGATCTGATATAGGACACGAAATGATTTTAGAATTAATTAAGTCTGTTACCATCTGGTTAGAAATAAAGACTCTATCTATTTTTGAATAAGTTTTATATCTGTTAGAAAAAAAAGTGTATGGTAATGATTTTGAATCTATCTGATTATTAATATCATTCAAATGATATAAATTAACAAAATCCTTTAAATGTTTTGCATTAGATGTAAGTTTCCTTTTTCCTATAGTAGTAGTATCTTTTTCATGTAGGATACAATTAAAGTCACCTGCTAAAATAATATCATCTATAGAAAATGATATGATCTTATTGAGATGGTGTTTCACTGTATTAATGCCAATTCCTGGTATCCAATATACATTGATTAATGTATATGTCTTTCCATTAATCTGTATTGTAACCATACAAAACATTCCTTTATCATCTGTATAAGACTTAATAGTTTTAGGTATGGGCATACTTTTATTCCATAAAATAGCCACTCCTCTTTTTTTCTGAGTGTGTTCTGAACTAACCAAGACTGTATATTTATTAGTGGCTAATTTATCAATATCCTTTTCAGGAGATGTGTTTCTTGAAGGAATACTAAGTTGGCCCTATGCAAATTAATGTATCTCATTAAACTTGCCCTTTTACACGGGTTATTCAGTCCATTAATGTTTAAAGAAATTCCTTTTAGAGAAATCATTTAGCTTTTATAAACATATAAAACATATAATCAGAATAACAATTAACAAAATAAATGATATTATACCTCCTCCTTTAGGTGTACCATTAATTATAGCTGTATTTATTGAAAATCTTATGGGATTTTGTATAAGCTTCACTTTTATTTGTAGTGACAATGAGATTATAAAATGTGTTGTGGATGTCAGAACTATATACAAACAACAATAAACAGGTGAAAATAATATTAGGATTAAACATTGCACCCAGCCTGGAGTTAAGAACTCCAACTTTGAGTAGCACATACCACTCAAGTTATCCCCCTATCCTAAGCAGCAGTACCTCAGCTGCCACCATATCAATTCAATACTAACTATTATTAACTAAAGTTAACCTCATTTAATTAGATTATCTAGTAAGACAAAGCTAAACAATTTATAAATCAGCTTCATATAAACAAATAAGAACATTTAGAAACAGCTCATATTACTATGTACATCTATTTTGTAAAATAGACTCATAATCAAAATAGCATTCTAATAAACTTGATAATGGAAACCGAGAAGAGAGAGAGAGAGAAAGGAAGAGAGAGAGAGCGAAAAAAAAAAAAATAAATAAATAAGGCATATCTATATATTAGTTTATTAAGTTTGTAAAAATAAGTTCTTATGTTCATTTGGATTCAATAACTTAGGCTATTATGGTTCAGACATTACATATATTAGGGTATTCCTACTTTCTGCCATAGAAATGCAGTTAACAGTTTTAAAAACTTTAAATTACTTGCACCAAAGCTTTCTTCTCATACTTATTATTGCCAGTAAATAAAATATTTATACTCATACATATGTTTACAAATCATACTGCACAGCAATGTAAATTCCTAGTTATACATAAATCATTGTGAAGAAAGCCATCTGTATTTTATATATCTGAACTGCTGCTTTAAAATATGTCACATGACAGTTTCTTCTAAGATATAATCATAATGATACTTGTGCTTGTCAATTAGATAAGTCAAATGATTTATAACATTATATATGTTTAAATCATAAGTATTTATATACAATAATATGTTGCAGTCATGTAAGCTTTCAAAAACATGTGCATATATGTTTTACCTTCTATGCCTTCTAAAATATCTCACTTGCTTACTATGGCATACTGAATCATTTAAAATCATTATAACTTTCATATTTTATAAATTACATCTTAAATAAGTAAGTTGTTATAAAGAACAACTCACATTTAGATGTCATTAAGTTCGTTTTTCATCACAAAGTCACATTTACAGCAGTTCTGCTTCCTGGAACAGTGTTCTTCTTGAATCTGTGATGTGTCAGTGTGAAATCAGGGGTCAACGTTCAAAATGACTGCATTCAGCTTCTCTGCGTGTATTCTGAGTGTTGAAGCTTTTAAAACAACTTGAGGTAACCCACATCCCAAATTGTCTCCCTTAACATTCTGGCGGGAATTTTAGTAAATGCAAGTGACTGACATTCATTTAGTAATACAAATGAAACTAAACAGTGCAAAACCTTCGCAAAGTATTTTACAAGTCATTACAGTCTCTATGACAGTGAAACCAAGCCTACAGTTATTTAACATATTATACAACTTATTTTTATATGCCCCATTTCATTTTCTCATACAAATCTTATTATATACATATATCAGTGTTATCAGAAGCATATAACTGTACTTATAAGAGAGAAAGAGAGAGAGAGAAAAAAAAGAAAGAGAGTAGAGAGAAAAAAAAGACAGAGAGAGACAAAAAAAGGAAGCTACAAAGAGTATCTACAAAGAAATATTACTTGCTGTTTGTATTAATAAAGTTAAACATGAAACATATTACTTACAACTATTTTAGTTCTAATTATTTGTAATTATATCATGACATATTATTTGTAATCATGTATAAGCAATAAAGTCATGGTATAATATTTAGCAACAGTGTTTAAACAGCATATATAGTTTTAAAGAACTAATAAGTTATTATTTCACTTTTTCCATATTTTACATCATACTTCTCTCCTTGCTCTCCCCCACCCCTCACTAAATGCATAGTTTAAAAAGAATGCCATTATTTAAAACAAGAAGAGAAAGAAAATGTATCAAATTACTAACCTTAGGTCTCTTTATCACAAAGAGAAACAAGTTGATTGATAGCATGTTATTTGTTCCTCAGAGAGTTTGACTATTTATGAAACAAAAACAATTCTTTGCACACAGAAAAATAGCTTTGAATAAATCTTTAAAATATTTGTGGCTTTCTGGAGATGCAGTAACTGTATTTGAAGAGATTAAGAGAGAAGGAAAAAAATATATAGAACATGTCATTTGTTTTTTAGTCTTTTTTGCTTCTCTGAAGTCTTCCAAGAAGTTCCTGTTGCCATCCTCTTTAACGAAGGACTTGCCCATTCCATATCTTCTATTTTATCTAATATCTTATATTTTTTAATATACAACAAAGCAGAGTCTAAGTCTTCAAAAATTCTAGGGCCATCAGGTAAAAAGATTTTTAGTTTGGCAGGAAACAAAAGGTAAGTTTTGAACTGTGCTTTCTTAAGCTCTCTTATTAATGGCAAAAAAAATTTTCTTTTAGTTATTACCAAGGAAGAATAGTCATTGTCAAAACGCACAGTTGCCTCATTAATTTTAATAGGTGCTTTAGCCCATGCAGATTTTAATACCATCTCCTTGTCATAAGATGATAAAAATCTTACTATAACTGATCTAGGATACTTTTTGTTAGAGTTAAAATTAGATAAGGACCTATGAGCTCTTTCAATACCAAAAGAAAATGCTTCTGACAAGTCTAAAGTTTTGGGAAGCCAAGTATTTAAAAAGGAAGTAATGTTGTTACCTTCTATATTTTCTGGCAGTCCAAAAATCCTAATATTATTAAGGTCTAGATCTGTTTTCCAGGTCATCAAGTTTGGATTGTAGGTGTGTGTTCTGCTTCAGCAAAAACTCAATGTTAATTTCTTCTTCCTGGATTCTGTTCTCCATATCATTAACAGTCTCTTCTATGCCTGTAATCTGAGCCTTCTGTTGTTGCAAGTCTTGATGTAACAAATCCATTTGTTTTGTAGTTTTTTCTATGAAGTTATCAATTTTAGTATCCAGTTTGTCCATTTTGGTTGTTAGTTGCTGAATAGTAGATATCAGAGACTGAAGTTCTTTCTTGATGCTGGAATCCTGACTGTTTGCCTTACTGGAACTCATTTTGAACAGAGGTGATGAAAGAGAAATTTCCAAGATGATTTCTGACAGGAAAATTATTGAAATTTTCTTTCTTTTTTAGATATTATTCAAGAAACTGATATTCCAAACGTATTTAGAAAGAAAATTATTTCATTAGTTGATTTTTAAAGTAATTATTTCCTGTCAGTGCAGTTAAGTTGGTGGAGCTGAAGAAATCTGCTGCTATCCTGTGTTCATCCTTGGCCACGCCCCCCGTATGCTTAGTTTCTGATGATACTTTATTTTTATTTATTTATTTTATTCTTGATATCTCATCTGAATTAAGTGTGTTACATACAAGGGTAGTATCCCAGGTTATATGCAGTCACACTGGCATGTAGTGCATCATTATATTACTACTGTTGACAGTGCTTTCCCAAGCAAGAGTAGATTGCTAATTGTAGTACTGGAAACAAACACCCCTGCATGCATAGATGGACTCTGAGTCCTCATTGTCATGTTCCTGGTGTGTGAGCTGTGTCACATTATATATTTTCTACTGGATAATGATCTGACATGTGGAAAATAACTGTAGACTACTGTCTGTATAGCACGTCATTTAGGGCTGCCAGAAAAAAAAAAATCTTGCTTTTTACCCACTTTCTGAAAGTTAAGAAAGTTCAGTTACAGATTTGCTGTTCTGAACTGTTTGGAAGTTTCTAGAAGGCCAGTGCTTGCTTGGGCTAAAGGGAAGTCTCTGTGTTCACCAGTGGCAGTGGTTAACACTGAACAGCCTGCCTGTCCCTGGAGCAGTGGTTACTGCCTAGAAGCTGTAGTTTTATTGGCCATTTTGGGTCAATTACAAACTCCTTGATCCCTCTCTCTTAAAACCCGGCTGCCTCGTGGTCAAAACCCGGCTGCCTCATGGTTTTGGCGTCTTTCCAGGCTTGCTAGTTGTTGCTGAAGCACCTACCAAGGGAAGAAAATGCTGAGAGAAGAAAAGGAGCCACTTTTCTGATTTTAAGTATTTTCTTCTGATTTTTTGTTAAGGTTTACTGCTTTGCCGCCTACTTTTTGTCATTTTCTGGCTTGCTAAAGTTTATATCTGTAACAGTAACAGTACTTGGAACACATCTAGAGCCTGTTTACTGCATTTC
Organism: Protopterus annectens; assembly: GCF_019279795.1. Classification (NCBI taxonomy): domain Eukaryota; kingdom Metazoa; phylum Chordata; order Ceratodontiformes; family Protopteridae; genus Protopterus; species Protopterus annectens. Next base: position 104,006,180 of record NC_056742.1, read on the forward strand.
CTGTGTTGCACTTAATTTGAAATCATTTTGTTCTCCAAAAACTGCATTTTACCTGAATTTGGCCTAGCACTCAAGTGTGGGGTCATTTATTGCACTGTTGTGAATATTTTGCTGCTTGTGTATCTCTGCTACCTTTAAACTACAAGAAAAAAAGAAAAAAAAACAAAAAACAAAAAATCTTGCTTTTTTCCCACTTTCTGAAAGTTAAGAAAGTTCAGTTAAAGATTTGCTGTTCTGAACTGTTTGGAAGTTTCTAGAAGGCCAGTGCTTGCTTGGGCTAAAGGGAAGACTCTGTGTTCACCAGTGGCAGTGGTTAACACTGAACAGCCTGCCTGTCCCTGGAGGAGTGGTTACTGCCTAGAAGCTGTAGTTTTATTGGCCATTTTGGGTCAATTCTAAACTCCTTGATCCCTCTCTCTTAAAACCCTACAACTCTCTTTTTGCGTGGTTTTGCGCACTGAGCAGCGTCGGGCAGTGCCGCCTAAACAGGTTTAAACTATTCCAGGCTCCACAAAGTCTGCTCTTCACTTTTTCCCTTAGAACTGGTCAAACTCTCAAATTAATCACTCTATTCTCTTTCTAAAGCCCTGCACTTGCTCAGCTCTTATAAGGAAACACTAACTAACTAAAGCACTACACCCTCCTTGACTTCTCATAAGTATTAGGCTCCCGATTGGTCCTTCCTGATCTAGTGAAAAATCAGTTCCCTTCCCTAATCTGATCAGTAAAAATCCACTTCCCTATACTAATCTGGTATGTCCAAGGGTCAGTTTGAGGGTTACTCTCCAGTCCAGCTGGTGAATCTGGGAATTTTGAGGCAATGTTACAATTGCTTTATGTACACAGACAACCCTCTCCTCCTTCCAACAAACTCTAATACATGTGAGAGATGCAGTTACACAGCCAAACTGGAGGCAGAGCTCTCTCAACCCAAGATTGGCACAGTCAGTCAGGAGGAAAAGGTAACCACCCGCACCACAAATCCAGTCTCACACAGACCTATTGCATCTGCATGCCCAACACATAAACACACAAAAAAACATACTCAGAGGCTCTAAATAAAAATCTGCCTAAACAGCAAAGACCTCCTAAACAGATATCCAAGCAACAGCCACCCCTCAACAATATCCACAAATCACATATCTCACAAAATCAGTTTGCATCACAGTCACAGCCCTTAAGGCCAAACAACACACCAAATACACTTGTTATTAGTCTATTGTCCGGCACACTGACGTCCCGCTCACCAGACTGAACAAGTAGAAGGTCACTGTTGGGTGCCAGGATTCGCCACATAACACAAGCACCCAGGTCACTCCAAAGCAAGTACAAGTATGACTCCATCATTGTCCATGCTGGTGTGAATGACCTGAGACATACCTCCCTGGACTACATAAAAAGAGACATAGAGGAGCTCTCTGATCATGCAGCCCAGGCTGGTATGACCCTGACCTTGAGTAGCATCTTGCCCTCACCAAGAATGATGCCACAGTATAAAGACAAAATGATCAGTTTCAACAATTGGCTAAAGTATTGGTGTCATTCAAAGGGGATCCAGTGTCTGTCAGCCTGGGATGACATGCTCGACAAGCCACATTGCTTCGCTAGGGACAGTTTGCACCTGTCACCCTTAGGCTTTCGAATACTGGCCAAGGCTCTTGCCACCCCCATACTGCCTTTTTTAGGCAAGGCTCAAAGGAAAAACCCACCTCCATAGACAACCCAAGGATAAAAAAACTAAAGGTAATGCTACTCAATGCCAGAAGTCTAAACCTCAAGATGCACGCACTCAAGGCTCTCCTCAGTATGGAGAAAATCGATGTCTGTGCAGTAACAGAAACCTGGTTCAAGGCTCCTGAGAGCACCCCATCACTACCAGGTTATAACTCATACCATGCGTTTCGGCCCCAAAACTCGGACCGAAGCACAAAAGGAGGGGGAGTATCTATATTCATCAAAGATACCTACACCTCCAGGTTAGTGGTACTGCACGAAGCATCAGAAACCATCCATGTGCAACTAACAGTGGGCAAAACTGCCTTTCAGTTTGTAGCCTGTATAGAATACCCTCCCTATTACAGGAACCCCACTTGGCATTCCTGAGAACACTGAAGAATATGAAGGTCTCTCCAAACACTATGTTATTGGGTGACTTCAACTACCCAAACATTGACTGGGAAAACTACTCAAGCCCAAACACCCTCGCCCAATGGTTCCTTGAATTTATAAACTCTAAAACGATGGAACAACTGGTCACCACTCCCACAAGAGGAAACAACATATTGGACCTGGTAATCACCAACATGGGGACTCTATGTTCCACACCAGAGGTAAACCCCTCATTGGTAAGATCAGACCATAAACAAATTTCCCTGGACATCCATATCCCGTCCCCACCCCCCAGCCAAGGAAATCACGGTAAAAAATTTCTCAAAAGCCAACTTTGCACTTCTCAAGACTGAGGTGGAATCCTTCAAAGCCCCCGGGCCAGGGGATAACACAGCCCAATCCGCAGAATCCTTTACAAATGCATTCTATGAGCACCTGCAGGAATGCATGGATCGTGCTATCCCAAATAAAACCAAGACTCACTCCTCCAAAAACAGGAAACCTGTCTGGTGGACCCCGGCCATAAATAAGCTATACAACAGAAGGAGGAAGCTACTACATGACAGAGCAAAATCCCAAAAAGGGAAGGCATCTCTGATCAGTATTAGCAAGAAACTTTGATCCCTCATAAAATCATCAAAGGCCAGTTTCGAAAGAAAAATTGCCCTAGACACTAAAGATAATCACAAGGCCTTCTTTAGTTATGTCAGGAATATGGGTGGAAACTTCCAGATATACTCTGAATTTTTACATAACGGTACAACATATACCAAACCTACAGACATAGCCAACATCCTGGCAGACAGATTCAGTGCAAACTTCTCCCCCCCTTCCCCCCCAAAGAGCAAATGCCTATCCCAACTGAATGCAACTTCCCTGCCATCACAGATGCACAGGTGAAATCTGCCCTCTCCAAAGCAAAAAACACAGCATCTATGGGACCAGATGGTGTCCCAGGCTGTGTCTTACACAAGCTCCAAGAAGAACTGAACCCTCACATTAAGTCACTGTTCAAACTTAGCCTTACTACAGGATATGTACCCAAAGGATGGCGTACAGCTACAGTGGTCCCACTCCACAAAAGTGGTGCCACAATGGACCCCAGGAACTATCGCCCCATAAGCCTGACTAGTCTGATCTGTAAAGCTATGGAGCGTATTATCATGGAACTCATAAACAAAGACATTGGGTGCCTCCAGACACTGGACCCTACCCAATTTGGCTTTGTTAAGGGCAGATCTTGCCTATTAAACCTAGTTGATTTCTCTGAAACAGTTACCAAAGCCACATATGAGGGCAAGGTAGTCTACACAGCCTACCTGGACCTTGCAAAAGCCTTCGACACAATACCCCACTTGGGCATCATAAATAAGCTTACCAGCTTAAATATCAACCCCTATATCACAAGATGGGCTGCAAACTGGCTCAGGGATTGAACCCACATGGTCAGAATCGCAGGTGCCATGTCCGAATCCAAACCAGTTGCAAGTGGTGTCCCACAGGGCTGAGTTCTGGGACCTCTCTTGTTTGGTATATACTTCTCTGAGGTTCAGGCTAACACAGAGGGATTATGGCTGACAAAGTTCGCAGATGACTGCAAACTGGGGGTCATAATTGAATCTCCAGCTGACACAAGCATCCTCCAAAAGAGTCTCACAGAGATGGATGCTTGGTGCCAGAGCCACAGCCTCAAGCTAAATGCTAAAAAGTGCATAGTCATCCCCTTTGGGAAAAACAAGGTGCCCACAAATTACCACATAGGTGATAATCCATTAAGTACGGAAGAAGTAATTAGAGATTTGGGGACCAACGTAGATAGTAATCTCTCCTTTGATAATCACATTGCCAAAGTGGTTAGAAAGACCTTCTATATAGCCCAGCTTATCATGAAAGGGTTCGCATCTAGATCAAGAGAGATCATTGTGCGCCTCTACTCATCACTCATCAGGCCCATAATTGAATACAGTGCCCCTTTTGGGATGTACCTTACCTGACACCTGCAGCAACTGGAGAGACCCCAAAAGTACCTCACCAAGAGGATCATGGGCTACAAACAGATGTCCTATGCAGCTCGACTAAAGAAACTCCAGCTCTACTCAGTTGCTTACCGCCTATTCAGAGGCGATCTATGCCTGACGTACAAAGCCATGTCAAACCCAGAATTAATGGACATGCTCCACCTCAAAAAGTCCAAGTCCCTTAGAGCTACATGCTCCAGGGACTTAACCCTCAGCACAAAAATAAATAGGACAAGCTGGAGGGACAGATTAATTTCCCAGGGGCTCTCCTCACTCTGGAATAGAATCCCAATTCATGTTAGACATAGCCCCTCACTGAGCATCTTCAAGCAAAATCTGGACACGTGGATGGGAAATCGCAAATTCACCCCTGGCATCTCTTCTGTGTCTCTGCTAGACAGAGGCACAGTAAACTAATCCTAAAGGGTACCTTCTGTGACCTACTTTACAGAGGCACAGTAAGATAATCTAATAGGGACACGGAAGCCAAATACACTCTGGCTAGGCTTATAAATGCCCTAGGGTAGATAGCCTAGTATCTACCTATGAACCTATGAATCATGTAGTAATGCCATACATATCAGTGTCAGACATCTATTTGTCAACACATTCATCCTACTGAATAGCTAGTTGGTGAGCTGATGTCTGTCAGTCCCTGTACAGATGTGCAGATATCAGATATCCATCTTGGATATGTATAGGCAGTCTATGCTTGACTGACACTGACATGTCTGCCCAGCTGTGTTAAAAATGGCACAGATAGGACTCAACACCCTGTATGCACCACATGCCACTGATACCTCAACTACAGTACCACAGTCAACAGAACATGCTTGGGTACAGGTCTCCAAGACAGACACTAACCATGTTATGTAATACATGTTACATACATGTCAACTGGAGCACCTCACCGGCCCTCTGCAGGAGGCACCCAGAGGATTGGCTGATGCATGTCACTCTGACCCTGAGGGTCACCACAGTGGTGTCTGTAGATAGATGGCCTGCTGGCACATGGCAGGTGGCATGATACCACTGTACACACATCCCCTACACTTCCCATCTCTCCATGGACAATAGCCAGGTACACACCTATGAACACCTGCACTGATGCACCCCAGTACTGACAAATGTGTATGTGTGCATTACTGAGAATATCCGTGTCTGTGTGTTAGTAGACCTTTAGTTGGGAATACCCTGAGGCCCTTCACACCCACCGCACCACCCATTGCCATAATTAGATGTGCCTGCTGCTGTACCAGACATTACATGTACTTTGTTACACTCCTCCCCCTAAGGGCTACCTGAGCCTTGCAGTACCAGCACAACACTGTTGTACAAACGGGTTGATAGGCATGAGATCCCCACTGAGTTCTGGCAAGTGTGTGTATGTGTGCATGTGTGTATATATGTAGGGTACAGTATTCTGAGGCCACATACTCCTATTACAATATGCATTGTCACACATTATTAGGGAGACTGATGTTGCTGCCCATAAGAGAGGCATGACAATATATCACCCTACTATACCTGTGGCATGTGCATTAGATGTATATCCCTGTAGTAGCACTCTTGGAATTGACAAGGGGCTGTATTGCAGTCCTGGGCAATGTGTGATGGTGGGTATGTCAGAGTGTCATCATGGGTTCCAGTGCATGCAATATCCACTCTGGGATGTGGGAGCTGGGTATACTGTCATCGCACCATGGTACCCCCATTAAATGTTCCATGTACCACTGTATAGTGACCACTGTCACCATCAACCATACATGAAACTGATAACACTATCCAGCCCAGTTATACGTGTGCTGTGTGCAACCTACCTGTAACACATTAGACACACTGACAAGGTAGTTAGCACTGACAGGCCCAGGTCTCTTGGATGTGTGTCTGACTGTTATGTGTTTGTCAATGTGTATATGACAGTATGTCACACTATGTATTGTCCATATACAGCCATTACATCCTCCATTATCATACTGTACATGTCTGGGGATATTCTGCATGTAACATGTAACCTGGAACACACCTTATCCTAAAAGCTGTATGGTGTGTGCAATTAAAGCCACACACATCAGTAGCACTACATACCTAGGTAGGGGTCTAGTTCCAGTTTGCCAAGTAAGAGTGTCTGTGTATGTGGAGGGTTCTACTTCAGATTGCAGAATATACATGTCCCAGGGGGTCATCTGTCCAAGAACTGTGTGGCATATGCTAACATGTCACAGGTATCATCCTGTGGGTATGCGTTCCATCACAACTATTGTTAGCTGTGTAAATGGTCTCTTCCCCACTGTATAGGTGTCCAGCGATACTGGAGTTGGTAAATATAGCTGGGTGTGACTACCAAATAACATTAAAGCAATAACTAGTTTAGATATTTTTAAGAACAGTCTGGGCACTTATTATGGAAACCACTGTTTTGACACCAAACCCAGATGTCTTTGTGAACATGCAAACAACCCTAATAAATCTCAAATGCTTCTATGATTAGGAAAGGGAAACTGGAGTCAGAGTTGAGTCTATATAATCCTGATGCATAACCTATGTCCAAACTGCATAACGTGACACACCTCATCACCTCAAATCACTCAGTACTTTATACAACCTGATAACAACATCAAGGGTAAGATTTACTTATACACTAAATTAAAAAGGTGTGTGGAGGTGTTACTGATACAATACAGAGAAAGGCATAATTAAATGATTCATGCATGACCTTCAGTATTATTGTTTAAATAAAGATAACATTAGAGCACAAAAACACATAACTTAAAAAGGAATATTTGTATAAAGGAAATAGAAAAGAAATTTGAAATGATTCCTTTAAAAAAAAAAAAAAAATATATATATATATATATATATATATATATATATATATATATATATATATATATATATATATATATATATATATATATATGATAAAGCAGTTTGATAAAAGCAAACTAGCCAGTAATAGCAGTTCCATGTCTAATTCTAATGCCCCTAAATGGTAGTTGGGTTTCCTTATGGTGCTGTCACACCTTAGAAGGTATGGTTCCAAACCTGTGAATCACAGCTCTGCACTTATATTCCTCATTCTGGTACTGGTACTTTGAAAGATGGCAACACCAGTGAATGCATGAGGCAGAGATCTGAGCCATTTGACAAGGAGATCAAAATTATGGTTTACCTTCTTAAGGAGTCATACCTGAAAAAATAAGGTAGTCTATATGTGGCACAGAGTGGAAAAAATCTGGCAACAGCTGGATAAGCACCTGTCATCTCTGACACCTGCTCTAGCCTCAAGTGCTACTACAGGTATGATGATCAACGGAGTCATAAGACTGACTAGCTGGCTGACAGGGTAGACCAGGTGATGTTTAGAATGTTAGAGTTCTATAGTACGTATTTTTACATTATTTTTAAATCTTAGCAAAAATAGGTTTAAAAAACATGCTAGATAGATATTGCATAAATGCAGGTAAATGTAAGATGAAATACATGTGTAAGTACAAATATGTATCTGTATGTAATCTAAGTATGAGTATACATAAACCTATCTGTAAACAGAAATGCATCTGTATACAAATGTGCTATGTTTATGTGATGATTTGCTTTTGTTTATAAATATAAATATATATGTATGAGTAAGAAAATATATCTAAGTAATATATATATATATATATATATATATATATATATATATATATATATATATATATATATATATATATATATATGTATATATATATATATATATATGTATCCATAAAATACAGATATAAATCTGCATGTGTATACTTAAAAATATTTTTTTATGTGTGTGTGTGTGTGTGTGTATGTATATATATATATATATATATATATATATATACAGACAACATATAGATGAGATGGTAATCTGTGCGTGCTTATGTATATATATATATATATATATATATATATATATATATATATATATATATATATATATATATCATCATCATCTTCTTTCGGCTGTTCCCGTTAGGGGTTGCCACGGCGGATCATCTGTTTCCATTTCTTCTGTCCTCTGCATCTTGCTCTGTCACACCAACCACCTGCATGTCTTCTCTCACCACATCCATAAACCTTATCTTAGGCCTTCCTCTTTTCCTGTTACCTGGTAGCTTCATCCTTAGCATCTTTTTCCCAATATACTCAGCATCCCTCCTCAGCACATGTCCAAACCAACATAATCTTGCCTCTCTGGCTTTGTCTCCAAACCTTCCAACCTGGGCTGACCCTCTAATATACTCATTCCTAATCCTGTCCACCCTCGTCACACCCAGTGCAAATCTTAACATCTTTAACTCTGCCACATCCAGCTCAAACTCCTGCCTTTTTGTCAATGCCACTGTCTCCAACCCATATAACATAGCTGGTCTCACTACCCTCTTGTAGACCTTCCCTTTCACTCTTACTGGTACTCGTCTGTCACAAATAACTCCTGACACTCTTCTCCACCCACTCCATTTTGCCTGTACTCTCTTCTTCACCTCTCTTCCACACTCACCGTTACTCTGAACTATTGATCCGAAGTATTTAAACTCATCCACCTTCGACACCTCTACTCCTTGCATCCTCACCATTCCTCCATCCTCCCTCTCATTCTCACCCATGTATTCTGTCTTCGTCCTGCTGACCTTCATTCCTCTTTTCTCTAGAGCATATCTCCATCCCTCCAGGGTCTCCTCCACCTGTTCCCTACTCTCACTACAGATCACAATGTCATCTGCAAACATCATAGTTCACAGGGACTCCTGTCTGATCTCGTCTTTCAACCTGTCCATCACCATTGCAAATAAGAAAGGGCTCAGAGCTGATCCTTGATGTAACCCCACCTCCACCTTAAACGTGTCCATCACTCCCACCGCAGACCTCACCGCTGTCACACTACCCTCGTACGTATCCTGTACCACTCTTACATACTTCTCTGACACTCCTGACTTCCTCATACAATACCACAACTCCTCTCTAGGCAACCTGTCATATGCTTTCTCTAAGTCTACAAAAACACAATGCAACTCCTTCTGACCTTCTCTGTACTTCTCCATCAACACTCTCAATGCAAACATTGCATCTGTAGTGCTCTTTCCCGGCATGAAACCATACTAATCATCACGTCCCTTCTTAACCTAGCTTCCACTGCTCTTTCCCATAACTTCATGCTGTGACTGATCAATTTAATCCCTCTGTAGTTACTACAGCTCTGCACATCACCCTTATTCTTAATAATCGGTACCGAAACACTTTTTCTCTATTCCTCAGGCATCCTCTCACTTTCCAAGATTTCATTAAACAATCTGGTTAAAAACTCCACTACCATTTCACCTAAACACCTCCATGCTTCCACAGGTATGTCATCTGGACCAACAGCCTTTCCATCTTCATCCTCTTCATAGCTATCCTTACTTCGTCCTTGCTAATCCATTGTACTTCATGATTCATTATCCCCACATCATCCAACCTTCTCTCCCTCGCATTCTCTTCATTCATCAACCCCTCAAAGTACTCTTTCCATCTCCTTAACAGACTCTCCTCGCTTGTGAGTATGCTTCCCACATTATCCTTTATCACCTTTACCTGCTGCACATCTTTCCTAGCTTGGTCCCTCTGTCTAGCCAATCGGTGCAGTTCCTTTTCTCCCTCCTTAGTGTCCGACCTTTCATACAACTCTTCATATGCCTTATCCTTAGCCTTTGCCACCTCTCTCTTTGCCATTCACCTCATCTCCTTATACTCCTGCTACTTTCTTCATCTCTCTGACAATCCCACTTCTTCTTTGCCAACCTCTTTCTCTGTATACTCTCCTGTACTTCCTCATTCCACCACCATGTCTCGTTGTCATCCTTCCTCTGTCCAGATGTCATACCAATCACCTTCCTAGCCTTCTTCCTTACTAGTTGTGTTATAGTTACCCATTTGGTAACTCTTCACTGCCACCTAGTGCCTGTCTTAACTCATCCCTGAACTCCACCTCACAATTACCTAGATTATATATATATATATATATATATATATATATATATATATATAAACAGAAAAGAGCAGATTTGCATTGCCACATAATTTCATATAATGTAGGTATTACCTTGGTAATTAGTTGATTATTAGAAACAAATGATTTGGTTTGAGTGGCCCCAAAATATTGATTAATTGTATAAGACTGCCATTTCTCATTTTTCTCTAAGCAGCTGCAGTTCCTGGTGTTGTGAGCTCCCATTTGTAGATTGTGCCTACATAGTGGGTCCAGTTTGTTTCCCTCCCCATACTTGAGAGCATGGATACTCCTAAAAATTATAAACTTCAGAAAACTTTTGGACTACTAGTTGATCACCTCCACAGCCTCTCTGCTTCTGTCCAGTGTCTGTACAACTACATAATGGGTCCATTTTTTCCCCCTCCCCATACTTGAGATCACGGACACTCCAAAAAATTATAAACTTCAGAAAACCTTTGAACTATTAGTTGATCATCTCCACAGCCTCTCTGCTTCTATCCAGGTAATTACAATGGCTATTTTCAACTCCACTCCACTGAATTTTGTCTTGTAATACTTTTAGTAACACTAGCTATTGCTTTGTTAAGCAAATATGTACTTGTCGTGCCTTTTGGTACTGACAGCTGCACTATATCCCCCCATGACTTCCAAGTTATTCTTACCTTTTTTCTCTCTTCCCCTAGCATAGTGTTTAAATTAGGCTGCATGTAAACTTATTTTAACTCCCCATCCCCATATTGTTAGTTATACTCCTTCCTTGTTAAAAGTATATCTATAACCTCCTTAGCTGTACCAAAGTCAAATACTCCTAGACAACTGTTGAAACTTTAGACTTGTACTTCCATAGCAAGCTCTTAGTTCCCTTTACTGTCTTATTTCTGCTACCTCCTTCTGCTCTCATAGGCTCCCACATCCATCCCTACAACTCAAATTGGACTACTTGTCCACATATTTTATCTTTCACAGAACTATACTACAGAACAGTCCCATTGCCACATTACTGATTGATTGTTTTTGTTTAAATGCTCCTTACCTGCCATTATTGGTGTGGGCCTGCTCTGTTTGCCCTCGCTAATGCTCAGGCTCACTTCACTCCCCTACTCTGCCCCCATTTTCCACCTGCCCCCACTACCTCTAAATCTATTCTATCCAAAACCCCTCCCACTCTGCCACAGAAACCAATCACCTACACAACTTCCCAACCACTCCCATCACCCCTCCTAATCTCAACTAAACCTACTCACACTATGTCTCAGAATTCAATACCCGCCTTTAACCTAATAATAGTCATCACTCTACTTTCAATTCTTTCCTAGCGTCCCTACCTTCCTACCCCCTCTTATACTTTTCCTTCACAATATGCATCACACTTCTACACTTTACCTTCACACTATACATCAAACTTCAAATACACTACCTATCCATCTTTCCGTTCTACAGCCCATGAGCTCTACTGTTTATACACTACCCTCCTATTCAATTTCAGAGTAATTCCCATCCTATCCCATCCTCTTTTCCCCCACCCCCACCCATCCAAATACACCCTTCATCATCACCTGTACTCACCCTTTTTAACAAACTATATTAGACTCATACTAGGCAGGTTCTCACTGTCTCTCTCCGGGGACATCCACCCCAATCCTGGCCTTACCAATGTCACACCCAACTCTCATCTCCATCTACCAGATTCCCCACCCTCAAGAATTTTTGTTTTATTACAATCAATGCCCAAAGCCTTAAAAATAAAATTCCCATCTTCCATGCTTGGCTGTCCTATAACCAACCTGACATTGTTGCCATCACAGCAACATGGCTTAATCCTAATATAAAAAATAATGAAATTCTCCCACCAGGCTACCAAATGCTATGCTCTGACAGACCCAACAAAAAAGGGGCGGAGTAGCTATACTCTACTCCTCTTCCTACACTGTTACTCCCTACACCAATCCCATTCCTGAATTTGCCAGTTCTGAACTCTGTATTGCCCTCCTTAAACTCAACAAACACAACTCCATATGCATTGCTGCCCTCTATATTCCTCCAGGCAACAACATCCCTATACTTGAAGACATACTGTCCTGGTTTTCAACTAACATCAAAAATGAAACACTTATTTTGGTGATGTAAACATAAACTGGGCCATGATAAACTCTGAATCCCCCTCCCTAAACATCAACCTCTACAACTACACCCAATTAGTAAACTCTCCTACCAGGCCAAACAAAGGTGGAACCACTGGTACCATCATTGACTGTATCTTAGTGTCTCATCCTAACCTTATCTCAGATCCTGGCACCTTTCCTGACCCTCTCAGTGACCACCTGCCTGCATTTGCTGACTGTCACTTCTCTCCCCCTCAAAACATACATCACTATCTACAATCTCGGAACCTCTCCAATTTCAACACACAAATATTCATAGACTGCCTAAAAGTAAGATTGGTCACTCTTAAAAACCTTGCCTCTCGACAATGCCATTGATTACCTTCCTGAACCTTCTTAACAACCTTGCACCACAAAAACTAAAATAGTTAAAACTTCATCCTTCTCTTGGTTAACCAAAGAAACTAAACAAATCATGCACCTAACAGACAAAAAGTGGAAACTTTACTATAAAAATATATTTCCCCATGTGCTAATAGAAGTCAAACAACTCTGTAACACTGCAAAAAAGCTAATAATCAGGGATCAAAAATCATACTACAATAAACTTCAATAAGAAAACATATCCAACCCAAAAAAATTCTGTGACTCTATCTCCTCACTTCTCCACCCAGGCAATAAGGATAATCCATCCCCTAACCTAAACCTTACTGATCTAGAAAATGCCTCTAACTTCAATACCTTCTTCATAGAATACATAGCTAAACTCACTACCAGCTTCTCTCACCACTCTCAACCTTCTCCCCCAACCAACTCCTTTACATCTCCACACAATCTGACTACCGCTTCTCCTCCTTTTAGCTTCTCTCCTGTTTCTATAAGCAAAAGGGTGGCACAGTGGTGCAGCGGTTAACGTTGTCGCCTCACAGCAAGAGGTTCTCCGGTTCAATTCTTGGCTGGGGTGCCTTCTGTGTGGAGTTTGCATGTTCTCCCTGTGTTCGCGTGGGTTTCCTCCGGGTACTCCGGTTTCCTCCCACATTCCAAAGACATGCATCTGGAGAATTTCTCCCCGGGCCTCCGCTGAAAACAGGCTCTGTGGAACCTAGTCGGACTTTCCCGGTCAACAAATGATAAATAAATAAAAATAAAAAAGTAAAAATAAAGTAGCTCCTCCTTCAACTCAAACCATGCTCCTCTACCCCAGATAACCTACCCACAACTTTCCTCAAACTGTCTGCAGTCAGCATTGCCTATCTTATCTCTATCTTAATAAACTGATCCATACTAGAATCCTACGTCCCCTCACTATGGAGACATGCCTTTATCATTCCACTCCATAAAGGAGGAAAAAACTTTGACACTTCCAATTTTCGACCCATAGCCATCCTATCCCCACTATCAAAAATCATGGAGAAATATATTCAATCCCAGATGATGTCCTATATGACCCAAAACAACCTACTAACCCTGCACAACATGGTTTCTGTCCAAGGCATAGAACTATCACTGCCCTTTTCTCCTTTCTAGACTCCATAAACCTTGCTCGCGACAATGGCAAAATAGTTTCTACTCTGTTCCCTGACCTCTCCAAAGCCTTTGATACCATTTCTCACCCCTTAGTATTATCCCAACTCTCCTCTCTCAACCTCTCCCCCTCTACCATCACCTGGTTCACCAGCTACCTCTCTGAAAGACAGCAAGCCATCAAATGGAAAAACTCACTCTCTTCCTTTCTACACACCCCTACCAGAGTTCCCCAGGGTTCCATCCTAGGCCCTCTCCTCTTTAACATCTTAGTAACTTCCACCAGTCTGTCTCCGATGCCACATTAATTCAATATGCTGATGATGTGACCATTATTTGTACAGCAGACACCACCTCTGACCTACTTCTCAAAACACAGTTAGCATTCTCTAATACCAAATCATGGATGTATAGTAATCACCTCACCTTAAAATGCCAATAAAACAAAGTTAATGATCTTCTCCCCATCCAAACCCACCAATATAGACAAAACTCTTTTACAGTTACTGCTTAGAATAACAGCTCCGTAGAAATAGTATCACATACCAAACTGCTCGGTGTCATAATTGATGAAAATCTAAAATGTGACATACATATCCAAACTAATATGAAAAAAAATCACCAAAAACTAGTTCTCCTATATAAACACGATCATTACCTTACCCCCTCCACCAGACACACCCTTATCTCTACTTATCATCTTCCCTCTCTTATGTATGGCACCCTCCCTATTCACTAATCTTCAGCTAGGCTTGCAGGCCAAGTTGGAAGCATGCTACAATAAAATCTCCAAATTTGCCACCAACTCCAGAAACTCTTCACATCACTGTCTCTCTCCACTCCCTGAAATGGCTTGAACTTCCTAACTACCTCAAACTCCTTAGACTTACTGCTGCTCACAAACTCATATTCAAACCTTCTAGCTGTGCTTCTCTGTCCACTTCTTTAACCCCCTACACTCCCAACCACTTTCTAAGATCAGAAAACCACAATCTTCTAAACATATATATAAGCCTCGTCGACCCCCTGGCCACCTTCTATTATCCTGGTCCCTAGCTAAACTCTGGAATTCTCTCCCTACCACCCATTGAAATACTCACAACCACTCAAACTTCAAAACTCTTCTCCAGGGGGGCGGAGCCTGAATGGCTAACTGAAAGCAGCAGTATTTTAGAGATCCATATAACTAGTTACATGTTGTTGTTGTTGTTTGTCTTTTTGGCTTTTCCCAGTTAGGGGTCGCCACAGCGGAACTCCGGTCCACTAATGAGTTAAATAAGACAGGAAAAAATAATTATTTTTTTCCTTCAAAGTGTAAAATCTTATAGATAAAGGACTAATTTACATAATTAAAAACTTTGGTGAAGTTTTACAAATAATTTCCTGTCAAAAAGCTTGGAGATATATTCACTTGTTAAAATGAGCATAATTCTCACCAGCATGCTGCCTTAAAGAAGGAACTACAACAGATGGCATTTACCCTGCAGGAGTTGTCTTTGAAGATGGATGATTTTAAAGAGAACCTGAAAAATCTTAAAACAAGCAGTCAAAAACAGGCTGACACCCTCAAGGAAATGCTACAACAACACCAGACAAGGATAACAGGAATAGAGGTTTCTCTAAATGACTTAAATCAGACTTAAGGAAGAGGAAACACAGAAAGAACTGCTTCTTAAAAAAAACACTTGGTTGGGTAATAAAGTAGATGACTTGGAAAATAGGGAAAGGAGAAATAACATCAGGATTTTCGTATTACCTGAAAACACATAAGGTGAGGTTATTATTTCCTTTTTATCAAGCTGGATCCCTGACTTTTTAAATTTAAAAGAAGGACTTTCATTTGGCATTGAAAGGGCACTCAGAGCTCTTGGGAAACCTGCAACTAACTCAAACACTCCTCCTAGGTCAATAATTATCACATTTCTGTCATACTTGGACAAGGAACTGATTGTAAGATTTGCTTGGAGGAAGGCACCTCTAAAATATAATCAGAGCCTGATAAGATTTGATAACGACTATTCATCTAGAATAATGGAACAAAGGAAAAAAGTGTGGCCAATGATAAAGTTTCTGAAACAAAATAACATCAAGACATAACTTATATATCCAGCTAAGATAAGAATACTGTATGCCAATGAGATGAGGACTTTTATTGACTTAGAGGAAGCCTCTTCATTTATTAAAACTAATAATGTGATTACTTTACCAGAAGATATGGATTGGATGTCACCTTCTCTCAAGAGAACAAAAGAAACAAATGTCTGGACAGATGTCAAAAAGAAGAAGCAAAAGACTGATACTGTTACAGCCAAACCTCTCAAAGCATCTACTATGATATGAATTGTTTTAACATTACTTTAAAGGACCAATTTTACTGCCTGGAATTTTAAAACAAAGGTGACTACTGGAATCTTTATCTATATTTTTTGAAAATAGATGACACGTGAGAATTTTCACATTACCTCAGGTATGTAAAACAGGGTACTTTTCTTTCACAGAAGGAGGGTTATATAGCACATAAAATATACTGTAAATCAACATACATAGTATATGCGTATTTTCTCTTAATTTTCTCTTTTCTTTCTCTCTTCTCTCTTTTCTCATTATTTATTTTTAACTGCATCTTGTCTCCCTTTCTAAATTCTTTCCTGTTTACTATACTACTATAGTCTGTATATATTTAATAACTCACTATCTATACATAGATAAATAATAGTCTAAAACAATCTAGTTTTAAGGTAGACTAATTGGAATAGTGAACTTAATTAATTATTACAATATTTAATAGATTAATGATAGTCACTGTTATGCTTATTGAGATTGGGGACATGTTCGTGATTAACTCTGAAATGTTCCATTCATGTACATATGTCCTTTGAATTATTTCCTTTTAGTATTAACAAATACATAAAAAAAAGAGGGAAAATGTACTGTTGGTTAAGAGAAGTGAAGCTTTCTTCACATTCTGTTTGCATTGCCATAGCAACAGTAAACAATTATTGCAGTTTCTAAGGGCACTGTGAATCTGCGAAGTGCATTTAGCCTCACAGATAACAAATAACAAGAAAAAGTAATGTTGTTTAGTTATTAAAATGAAAAACAACCTAAGCAAGGTAAAATAAATACATAATAGGACTATTTGTAAATATTTTATGATTTATCCTCATAGGATTACATATTCCTGGAAACACAACTGAAATGTTCTCAAACTACATATGCACTGAAATGTAGCTGCTTGATTAAAAAGTATTACTCAGTTTAACATGCTGATTTCACAGGCTGTCTGCACTGTAAAAGTTACATTTTATATGTTACTTGAAACTGACAGTCTCTAGAGCACACGAAAAGATACATAGTACTTTTTGCAGCATGTTACCTCACACTCTGTACAAACTCACTTGGCAACTGACAGCTATTCATTTAAAATATCAGTTTAAATATTAAATGTGCCCTTGAAATGCTATTGACTTTTTGACAAAATATAATGTGAACTGTAAAATGAATGACTTGAAAGAAGTGAAGTAATGCATAGATTTCAAAGACAGTTCTTGACATTACAGTAAAAGTAAAAATGTATATTCACAAGGAAGTATTGAAATGTTTTTGTCTTCCAGTTAAAATAGCTTACTGTCAACATTTTGCGATATCAGAAAGTTTGAAGAGCTAGGAAATTACTATTCTTTGTCTTTATAATGATTATTAGATGTCAGATTCTGCTTAGTTTAATGAATTGTGACATATGTTTATGAGGAAAAGTGGACTAATTTACTCACATTGGACTATACATTCCTGGAAATTCAACTGAAATGTTCCCAAATTACTTGTGAATTTAAATGAAACTGCTAGATTAATAAGCATAATTTACTTTAACAACCTGAATCCATAAGCTATTTGCTCTATATATGCTACATTATATATGTCACTTGCATATGACAGTCTCTAGAGCACACGAAAAAATACATATTGTTTTTGCAACATGCTATATTTGCACTAACCATACATTCTAAACTAACTCAATTGGCAACTGACAAGTTATTTGAAACATCAGACTAAATATTAATTGTGCCCTTGACATATTGTTGCCATTTTGACAAAACAAAACCTGAATTGAAAAAAGAATGATTTGAAGAAGTGAAGTATTGTACAGATTTCAAAGACAGCTATTGACACTACAATATAAGTAGAAATGTATCCATGCAAGGAAAAATTTAAATGCTTTATACTTTTAGTTAAAATAGCTTGTTAACTTTTTGCTTTATCAGAAAATTTAAAGAGGTAGGAAATTATTTCTAATTTGTCTTTATAATGTTTACTAAAGTGATGTTAGTCACTGACTTGTTTAATGGATTGCGAGTCATGTACAAGATGGACTACTGAATGTTATTTCTATTTACCTATTTTTGCTGAATTTCTTTTATTAGTACTGATTTAAAACAAGGGAAAGAAAGGGAAGGGAAATCTCTGTTTTTGGTCAAGGGAGGAGAGGCTCAAGAGTATTCTAACTGCCCCGAGAACTCTCTAAGATGCTCTAAATACTATTTGATTAATACTTACCTAAAGTATGTCTTGATTACCATATAGGTACCTTCAAATTAATTCTAGACCTGATGTAATTACCCATTCTGGAAGCAGGAAGTGCCCTATGCAGGATGGGAATTGTCAGGGTGATCATAGTTCATTCATAGACTCTGCTTTGTAAATCTATAAATATGTAAAGGCATTGCACACAAGAATGTAGGGCGCCTCTACTCAGAGTCAGGATACCACTGATAAGCCATGTCTTTTCATAAGTGTAAGTTGAAGTTGGTGAGCTGAAGAGTGAGAAAGTAAAGGAAGACAGTACACCTACAGTAAATTCATATTTCATTGGTAATCACTCATTGTCTCCTGTAGAGTCCTTTTAAATAAATTATTTTAGTAATAATCTATTTGTTGTTGGCTTATTTAGTGTATGCTCCTCTGTTGCATTTAATTTATCCAAAATGACATATCTGACATGTATGGGATCTCTTAAGGGTAACTAAATATTAGATATTTTCTAAGTCAACATAATAATTGTTTACACTACTAACATTCCATCCTGATATATAAAATACTATAGAACAATAATATAGAATTTCATATCTTTCTTAAGAAAATTCTCCATATAATATTTTAACATAAGGAGCTCAGTTGGTATTGTTGGTTAAAGGTATGAGTGATAATCCAATTGATCTATCTTTATCTATTGGATTAGGAATGACTTTCATTCTATGTTTGATGGGAAATTCATATTTACTTGTATTTGATACTTTAGAATTAATGTTTTATAGCAGTACTTTTTTAAAGCCTGACCAGAATTTTACCCTACTTATATTTAAAGAAGAAAGAACATTAAATTACACTCACAAGTTTACACACATAAAAATAACATCCAATGTTATCAGAGAATATAGTATAACTACTGTAATCAAAATAAAAAAAAAAAAAGAAGCAAAAAGTTTCTTCCAACAATAACTTGAAATGGATTTAACATTCTTATCATTAAATACTAATGGCTTAAATATTTGTCTTTTTGACTTTTCCCAGTTAGGGGTCACCACAGCGGAACTCCGGTCTGCTAATAATTGGCAGTAGATTTTTATGGTGCCGAATTGCCAGCCCGAAGCCCACCCTTCAGCGAAGGCACACCCATTCACGCATGTCTTTCGGAGGCCACTCGACCACGGGAAGGACATGCAGATGGCTTAATTAATGCAAATAAAAGATCAAACTTACTAAAATATTTTAATCTAAATAAGGCACAAGTGGTATTTCTCCAGGAAATGCATTTTAAGACTAATGATAGCTTTATTTGGAACCCTAAGGACTATACAGTCTTAGCTCAATCCTCCTATAGAACAAAGACAAAAGGAATATAAATTCTCTGGAAGAAAAATATAATCACTCCAAAAGTTATTTATAAATATGAAGGCAAAGAAGGTCTACTAGCATTTGTTATAATTAAATTTAATAACAGAATATAGACTTTAGCTAATTTATATTGGTTCCCAGGAATTGGAGCAGGAATGATTAAAAAACACCTAGATTTTATTTCTAACAATTAAAAAGGAAATCTTATACTGGGAGGAGACTTTAATTGTACCTTAGAAGCTTCTGAAACCACCAAGAAGTCTTTTTGCATAGCAACTATTTTAAAATCCTTAAAAAAATGGATTGATTCATTTCATTTAATATACACTTTTAAAGTAAAAGATGATAAATCCTTATTATTTTCCCATAAAAACCATAGATTTGGAACACAAACCAGAATAGACAAACTTATCAATGCAAACATAGATCTAAAACTTTGGTTTGACCTTTTAACCCCATTTACCATCACTAAGAACTTTCCTCACAATATATATAGGGAAGCAATAACCTCCTGGGAACAAAATGGATTTTTATGCTGGTTTCAATGTGTAAATAAATTAAATATTTTAGATATACATATGATAAAAAACTGCTTACAATATTCCAACACAGGACTGGTTAACCTTACAAAGCATTCTAATGTACACTCAAGATTTATGCAGATTAATTAATAATTCCTCATTTAAAGATATTCCAAATCTAATATGTTTTCTGTATGAATTTATATATAATAGTTGTGAAAAGAAAAATTCCATTTCAAATCTATATAAAGAGTTAATAACATATAAAACAATTCCCAAACCATCATACTGGCAGTTCTTAACAAAAGGTCAGTCATTGCAGTTAACAGAAGAAATTAAAAGTAACATCTTACTATCAGTTAGTTACACCTCTAACACACAGTACTGGAAAATATTTAACTGGAAATACTTACATAGAGCATTTTTAACACCAGATAGAATTAAAAAGATCAGTACTACTAAAAATGTTTTTTGCTGGAGGTGTGAAAAGTCAAATAAAGCAGACTGGATTCATATTTTTATGAATGTAATAAAATTAAATCATATTGGAATAGAATCAATAATTTTTACAGGCTTTATTTAATGAATCCTGTACCTTAACTAAAGTATTGATAACACTAAATGTAAATGAAGGTCCCTACCTGAATAAGACAAATATGTATTTGTTATGGACAATACTTGCTATATCTAGGAAATGCGTAACCAGAAGGTGGAATTCAAATACACCCCTGACCTTGGAAGTATTCTACACTTTACTGAAGACAACTGCATTGATGGAAATAAAAATCAAAGAACTACAAATCTATCCCAGGCTACTGGTAAATAATCCTTGGAAGAAAGTTATATCTTTGTTGGACACTCTGCAATAATCAATATTGTATCTCTGATAACTGATCTGTTAATTCTATATTTAATAACATACAGTGTATATAATTGAAAGTCAGGCTATTGTAAATATTGTATATAGTTATTTGATATTTAAAAATATTACGTAAATGTTAATTTAATTGAAAATAAAAAAAAATATTTGAGAAAAAAACTCTTCTCCAGTCTCACCTCCTTTGAAAGTGTGAATGTTCCTGTACCCCTACCACATAAACTGTTTAACACCATCTCCCATGCACTATATACCTCAACCTTCTATCACTGTGCTCTCTTACCCTTTCCTTCTGCTTCTTTTCCTACCCTATACCTCATAAATCCCCCAACCCACTCCCTTTCTTCACTATATACCACATTTTACATCTCCCACCGCACATTCTTCTATCTGTTCTCTCCTCATATTTCTAAGTTCCAAAAAAAGCTTGTTTTTGTCTGTACATAAATGTTTTAGTTACATGTTTATTTGATCTAAAATGCCTGTACTTTTAATATGTTTAGACTATGTGAATCTCACTTTTGTAAATCATTACCTAGGATTTGAAATGTTATGTCTTTTTTTAACAAATTGTATATTATCTCTGTATTTTTCACTAATACTTTATTCACTTTTGTATAACTATTGTAAAATTGTTTATGTCCTGTGGAGCTTTTCTCCCAGGGCCTCCACTGAAAATAGGCTTTTCCAGGCCCAGTGGACTATCCTGGTCATCAAACTGTAATAAATAAATAAATACATTTCCTCAAAAACATTAACTTGTGCATACAAGATGGTTAAACTGAGCCACCACATCCTAGGCAGAAGAAATGCATGGGTGGGGGTTACAGCAGCAAGTGAAACACTAACTTAGAGGAAACTGAGAAATCCAGTGATTGATTAATTCTGTATCTATTTCTACTTAATCAACTTGTAAGATTACATTTATTAAGCATGAAATTATCAAAGCACATATTGCAATGAAATATTTCTAGTGCATCCATTTATAAAATTAGTTGAACTGGAAAAATATTATAACTTCCTTTCAATTGTAATATTTTTATGTGTGTGTGTGTATGTGTGTGTGTGTGTGTGTGTGTGTGTGTGTGTGTGTGTGTGTGTGTGTGTGTGTGTGTGTGTATAGCTTGACCCTTGGAAAGGTAAAAGAAGACCTAATTCACATGATAGTACTCAAATCTGCAAGACATGTAAGACATAGTAGAAAACAAAAATTGCAATGCAATAATATAAACAGGTGCAGAAAGTAGCCACCTCCAAAAAGACAAGCTGTACACAGACAAAAAAAAAATGTAAGAACTGAAAGAACGTCATACAGTCCTTCCAGTTCAAGAAGAAATAATTATTAGCACAGATGGATTATTTACAAGGAATTTATGAAAATCTGTGCTTTGCTGTTTTAGTGCTTAATAATTGAAAGCCTATAGGATAGCCCGGTAGAAATATATACAGAAATACGCACACATGTTAAGCGAGTGTATGAACAACTTCAGTGCCTAAGTAAACAAAGTCATACCAGAAATATTGTACAACACACATCTGAGATAGTTAAACAACTACCTTCTATGTGTTCTTTATGCAGAAAAAGATGAGATATCATATAATAGAACCCAAGAAAACAGAAGATTAAATAGGCTGACTGAGGGTGCTCTTAAGTATGTAAAATGAAAACAATCCAAGAAATCAGTCAAGAAATAAATTCTTTTTTCTATGTTTTACTTAATGTGTAACTATAAATGCAAAAAATAATTCATAAACAAAAATAATAAAAAAAGTATAGACCTTTAAGTAAACTATTGCACAATCAATATCATCCAGAAATATCAAATGCATTACCATTTCTTATGTAAAGCCAGCATATATCAGTGGTATCAGAAGATTGCAAATGTAAAAATCACAACTGTAATGATGTTTCCAATGTTTCCAGAACCATTTCCTAGAAATGTATTTTATCTGAAAAAGTTTTTATAAAAATAAAAAATGACTTAAAAAAAGATTGCACTGTTGTACATTATCAGTTAATTTATTGCTTCAATTTATTGTAGGTTTCTCTACCCTTCCTCTCTATTTTTCTTATTTTAATTATACATTCTTTTGTCCTTCTTTATTTTCTTTCTCTCCCATTTCTGTTAATTTTTGTACAGGTCAAGGATACTTAGGAGCAGCCCATCTGCCTTCCTCCCAGGTCAAGGAGCATTCAACATCTCCTGTCTATGGTTGTCCTTATAGGGTTGGGGCAGTGGCTCTGGTCCTGTAGGCATTCTTGCATGTGGCAGCCTGGCAAGCCTCACAGATGGTGGGCTTTGAGATATGGTTGAGGCTGTTGTGGAGCAGGTAGTATAGAGACAGCATCAGCAAGGCCAAGATGCTCTTCAGCAGGTTCAAGACCCACTGCATTAGTTGGTGCTGAGCACCTTGCAACACAGGCCCCTGTGCCCTCAACATCTGGGTGCTCCACAGCAAACCTGTCAGGCAGTTAAAATGTTTGAGGTTCTGTAGATTGGTGGTTCCTCTTCAGTTTAGCTCCTCTTTACCCTACTCCTTCCCTTATCCTTTATCCTACACCCTCTAACCTACTTCCAGTGCAAAGTACTCTGTTATATGAAAAAAATATCTGAAAAATAGAGGGAGGTCTACCATCCACTAGAAACATAGTACCCCTCCTCTTCCACCTCCTTCTGCACAACTATCTTGATGTGTTCCTTCTGTGTTTCCCTCTTTGTTATATTACCCATATTTCAGTCTTTCTCCTTTCTTCTCTTTAAAGAAACCAACAGAGTGCCCAAATAAGGATATCCCTATTTAAAGTCCCTTTATATTTTTTAAACTTTCATAATAAAACCTCCATTGCATTCTGCTTGCCTTAAATACTTCAAAAGTGCTTGTGCATACACACATTCATTCATAATACCCCAAAACATTCTGTAATTGAACAAGCACTTCATTTTTCATGTATTACTTTGCAAATACATAACAATTAAATTGACCTACATTATGCATTTGACAGAAATTGGCATTTTTTTAATGCCTTTGCATTTGCATTTTCAGCATGAGTAACTTGCTATTACTGTCTTTGAATATAGGCATAACTGCACCTGTTGTGAATGGCTACTATGAAAGTACGTACCTCAAAACTATGAATACCACACTTGAAAATAAGCTTTTTGACCCTATTATCCACCTCAGTAATAAGACTAAATCCTCTTTTAAAAATGTTCTTTAGGTTAAAACCTCTCTTGAAACTAAATGTGAGGTGTCTAGAAAAAACCTTGTGAATATTGGGCATAGCAGCAAATAAATCGCAATATTTAGATATAATGTTCTGTATACCCCTTGTATCCTGATTGTAGGTTAGAACTAAAACAGTTCACATCCACTCGAGTCTTTTGAGATTGCTCTTGTGTGCTGAAAACTGTGGGAGGTTATCTCTAAAGAAGAAACCTGTGGACAACCAACTAATGGTAAAAATTTTTCACCCCAACTTTGCAATATTTCATCTTTGAGGGAGGTGGTAAGGTTATTAGGATAACCTCTAGCTAAAAACAGGGTCTCAGTGTAATCCAACTCATTCACCAAATCATACTGGAAGGAAGTTATTTGGGCTGCTTGGACCATTTGACCTTTCACAATGTTTTTCCTTTGGTGAAAGGGGCGACTACTACTGTAACATAAATAAGAGATGAAAAAGTTTTCATTCCTGTATAATTTTGATGTATTCCTATTATTGGAAAGATCCTTCATTATTTTAACATACAAAAAGTGTGCATCATTCATTTCCACTGTATAACAGAAACACAAAACGTCAGTAGTTGTATTAATAAAGGACATAAAGGCATCAATGTCCTCCACCTGACCTTTCCAAACAATAAATATGTCATCCAGGTAATGAAAGTAGAATTTAATGTTTTTAAAATGAGGTGATGGAAAAATGAAATGTTGATAAATCAGCTTTCTTTAAAATTCATTAAAGAAACACCATCTTGGTCTTCTGTAGGGCTGCCAGCTTGGGCATTTCATTTCTGGTTTTAGTACAGCTATCCTGCCTGGGTTAATACAGTTTGTGTTGGTTAAAAGTTACCAATGTGCCATATTCTCTTCATGGTTTCATATACATTTTATTGTGCAAGACCTCAGGCCTCTTGAAGAGGTATGAGGATATACTTACTGTAGGTTCCTCAGACATAGAATAGGCAGCATAGCAATATAACCTACAGTTTGGTTAATGAATATCATGACCATAATTTTAAATAAAGAATTGCAACTTGTTTAATTTGTCTTCAGATTAACACAGTATGACACATTTTGAAGGATTTTATTATTTTTTTTAATTTATTTATTAACTGGGTAAGTGTACTGATTTTCAGGCTCTTTCTGCCATAACCTGAGTTACAAGACTGGGTAGACACAGCACAGAGGGATAGCTTACAGTATCTAGTTTATCGGCATGGGGTTTGGATGGAAACTGGAATGCCTGAAGAAAATCTTCATTGACAGAATGAGAACATACAAACTCCAGACATATAGTGACAAGGACTCAATACTAAATCCCTGACATAGCTGTGAGACAGAAATCTTACAGGTGAGCTAGTGTACTGTGCTTTCACACCCATAACCATTTAAATGTTGAAGCACAGCAGGTAATGCCTATATACTATGCACAGGTGACACACTTTACGTCGATTAACAAGTGTCGAGAAATGCCAAGACCAAAATATCCTTCACTGGGAGCAAATATTTAATTTATGTATAAATTAGAGCTGAATGCATACAGGAAAACCACAAATTTCATGCATTATGCTTGGGACATGTAGAGGGACACTCATCTATTATGTCACTCATTTGCATGAGCTCCCCTAGTTCCTAAAATATGACACATGAATTTGATACAGATAGGGTGGCCATGGTGGTGCAGCGGTTAGAGTTGCCGCTTCACAGCAAGAGGTTCTCCGGTTCGATCCTCAGCTGGGATGCTCTCTGTGCAGAGTCTGCATGTCCTCCCTGTGGTCGTGTGGGTTTCCTCTGGGTGGTCTGGTTTCCTCCCACATCCCAAAGACATGCTGTAGGTGGATTGGACACTCTAAATTGGCCCTAGGTGTGAGTGTGTGCGTGTGTGTGCCTTCTGTGGAAGGTTGGGTGCTGGGCTGGCAAGTCAACACCGTAAAACTCCACTGCCAATCATGAGCGACAGTGACCCACTGTGACCCACTAACCGGGAAAAAGCCAGAAGAAGAAGAATTTGATACGTATACAAATTTGTATGTTGTTTTAGTTAAGGTAATTTATTTTTACGTTAAATTAGATATTACACATTTGCATTAAATATTAAATGACACACAGAATAATAAGAAATTTCTAATAATGATTAAGGTTTACCATTTTTTTCTGATATTTTGGCAAATCATATACTAGAAGAAGGAGGCAGAATGTTTCAGACTATTTTAGTTTGAGTATTTGCAGTGTCATTTTGAATGTGATCTTCAGTCCTCAGACTTGTCTGATGAGTTGACTTCCAGTTTCTCAGCTCTCGGCTGTCTACTTCCTTATTCTTCAGCAGATTGGCTGAAGGTCAATACATTAGGACATTACAAAAGAAAAAAAAGAGGTTGATTTAATAATGTAATGCACTTTATTAAACTGTCAATGAAATACCTAGCTTGAATTAAATTATAAGCTTTGATTTGAAGCCTATTTTACAGAAAGATGTCAGTCACAAATTAAAACTTTGAGTAGCCTGTCTTTCTTCTGCAGTTTAGTCATTTGTTAATGATTAATTGATATACTGAATTTGAATGAAAAACATGCTACTGTTCAAGCGTTTTTTTAATATTTTGACTGAGATATCACAGATCTATGTGCTTGTTGTCTCTTCTGTTATTTTAATAGTGTAAATTTGTTACAAAACTGAAAGTATTTCTTTTTTTTAAGTTGTAAATGGTGCATAAATTATTTTCTTGTATTGAAGCTGTTAATTTTTATTCAATACAAAAGGACATGCCCCGGGATTCATGAAGCTCGGCGTAAGGCCGGTGTAAGGCCTGCGCCGGCGGTGCAGTGAATAGTCGGCGTAGTAGCGACATATGCATAGTAATGAGTGCGCGCCGCAACCACAGACACGTGCGTAGTGTACGTGAGCAAGCCCAAGTAGGATGCGTCCGGAGGCGTGGCTAAGCCGGCAGGCGATGAGCAACCTAAAGTGCTGACTGCCACAGTCCGCCCATAATAGTAATGTCACCAGCCAGGGCCCGTGCAGAATGAAACGCATGCAGAGTATGCAACATAGTACCCGGCCCAACAAAAGGAGAAGCAAACACAACCCACAAAGCCCTAAGTGTACCCATCCAAGGAACAAAGGATACGCGTAACACCGTGTTCATCCCGCAATGCACCGTCAGTGGGCATACCCAGAGAAGGTGTACCGCAGCATGTCAGCGCGCCGCACCGACATAGGAGTAGCGACTAAGGTTACCACCTGTCCCACTTTGCAAGGGGAAGTCCCTCTATGGGCAGTTGTGTCCCGATAAAAAATATTAAAAACGGCAAATGTGCTAAGATTGTAGGACATAATTATATTCCGTATTTTATGTAATGGTCGCATAAAATAGTTATTTCCGTAACTAAAATACCTAAATGTCACAAGAAACAGAATAAGCAACCAAACTGCTACAAGAATAAGCTTTTATTTAGGCAAACAAGTTAAGTTCTATGCTATGTACTGACCGTGGGTATGTGTCGGCCTGTAGAATCTGATGTGAGTCCCGAAAATGTCCCACCTTGGCTATTGGAAAAGGTGGCAACCCTAGTAGCGACATGGGCATGGCCACCAGGGTTCCCAACTGTCCCACATTGCTATGGACAGTCCCTCATTTGACAGTTGTGTCCCGCCAAATATCGAAAAATGGCAAATGACCTGAGATTTTCGGGCAAAAATATTCCCTCAATATACCTGTAATAGTAGCATAAAACATATATTTTGTATATGAAACACATACATGGCATAAGAAACTGAATAAGGAACCCAAATGCTACGAGAATAAGCGTATATTATGGCAAAAATGTGAAGTTCTGTCATCTCTACTTGCTGTGGGTACGTGTTGTCCTGCAAAATCCGATGTGTCCACAAAAGATGTCCCACTATGGGCATTGGAAAAGGTGGCAACCATAATGGTCACAAGCAGTAGTGAGAGTACACAGCCGGGTAGCCGTGTCGACATAACAACAGGAATGAACCAAGATACCCTAAACACAGGCAAACATGTGCATAGCAACATGTACCACACCCAGCAACGTGTTTGTCGCATACACAGGACGGCGTATGTCTAAGCGTAATATCCAGAAGCAGAACCCATGCATGCAAATGTAATACACAATAGCCCCATTGTAGCATGTAAGTCCCACCCATGTACGACCGTGCACCCAACCCAGCTAGCAGCCTTGTGCAGCTACACACCTACACACAATGGGCATACCTGAAATGTGGTAAGAAGTATTGTTTTAGGCAGTGCCACGCGGCCAAATATGTACCCCACATGTCACAAACCCACCTCAGGTACAGATATGCAAATGGCTGCATGTGAATGTGTCTGCAGAATGTGTACATCCCGCATGTGGTATGCACTCGTCCAAACCCTATAGGCTTGCACACGCCACGGTGCACATAACTGTACACATGTGGACAAGTCGGGATGTTGAACCACCGCACTGATGATTAGCTATGCAGACAAGTCAAACACATACAGCGGAACATGTGCCTACCAAACAGGATGTCCTAACAGGGTGCCACAGGCTCAGAAGGGGAAGGTGGGACATCACATGTGGAGTGTAGCGTTGCCGGACGGCCAAACACCCATGGCCAAGGTAAAGGACGGAACAACATGCATATGGCCGGATGGATGTTGTTAGAAAAAGATATATAGAAACACATATGAAGTGCCAGTTTAGAAGCAAAATACTATATAATGCATTGAATTGTATTGTACAATATGGCAGTAGAAATGATCATGCATGTAATTGGTGAAGCTTAGCTGCAGTGTGATCGAACTCTGACCCTGGCAGTAACCAGTTCAGCAGGCTTATGTCTCTCAGCATCAATTATCTTCTGGGTTACAGAAAAATAAATGTATGTACATGTATATCATCCTCCCTTCCACTGAGGAGGATGGCCTTGTGAGCTCTATCGATGATAGAGTACAACTCCTTACCAGAGAGACAAAGGAAGGTATTAAGAAATTAACTGACTATTGTAACGGAACAGTCCAGGGTCCTTGAAACAGCAACAATTACAGAAGGACACTGTAATTGACCAGGTGCCTTGCAAGGCTGTGTTATTCTCATGGGAAAACATTTTAAAAGCATTACCTCAGCACCCTCGTATGAATAGAATATTGCGGACCATAGTGATGGAAATGCCCTGTGACTGACCACGTTAGTAAGGTGGGCAAAAGCTGATTGTAAACACTATATAAACAAATTGCTTCCTGTATAGAGTCAGACAAAACTCTCATACTTGGACTGTAAAGTTTTATGCCTGCCGGTGTACCCCACTTAAACGTTGTGAACCTGAGCTTCCTGTGTTATTGACTGTCACTTAGAAAAGCCTACTGATTTCTACAGTCTGGTTTTAACAACTTATTTGACATTGTGGTCCTTCTTATCCGGAATTCCCTTGGTAAGCTACAGGTCAGAGTGCATGGGTGGTTAGACATCTGCGCAGGAGAAGTTGCCTAAATGGTTCTTCTTGAGTGAAAAGACCTCCGACTGAATTGTTGTGTGTAAAGAGGCTGTCCACTGTCTGATCTGTGGCTGAAAAGCGGAAAACTGGATCCCAAGAAGAAAACATGCAGTCATAAACGGGAGGCTCAGGTAAGGAGAGTTTGCCTCTTTGTCTCTGTTGTAGATCAGGGACCAGGCTACATTGTGTTTCTGTTAACAGTTGTGATAGCAGGTCGAAGACCATTCCAAGTAGTTTTACATTTGGACATAGATCAGGGGAACACAGAGTAGAGTAAATAGTCATTGTAGACACTACAGTGGATACAGGGAAGGAGATACCACGTGGTACGAGAGAAGGGTTACGTAACAGTCATTTAGAAGACATGGGAGATTAGTGCACTAAGAGATGGTGAGATCCGCGTTTGACGGGTGATGTGAAGTATATGCAATTGCAGAGAGCACATAATGGGAGATATTCTGCAAAATGGGGTAATAAATATGACATTGATGGTATATTAGACAAAATATCGTTAGTGAAACATTGGAATCACTTAAAATGTGACGCAGATGTTCTAGGGTTACCACCTGTCCCACTTTGCAAGGGACAGTCCCTCTTTGGCCAGTTGTGTCCTGCAAACAAACTGAACAAATGGCAAATGTCCTGATATCTTAGGACAAATATATTTCCTATATCTTCTTTAATAGTAGCATAAAACAGTTATTTTGTATCTGAAACACCAAAATATTATAATAAACAGAATAAGCAACGCAAATGCTACAAGAATAAGTTGCTATTCGGGCAAAACGTAGATTGCTGTCCTCTGTACTGGCAGTGGGTATGTTTTGCCTTGCAAAATCCGACGTTCCTAACACAAATGTCCCACTTTTTGCATTTGAAAAGGTGGCAACCCTAAGATGTGCAGGCTAAAAAACAGCGACAATTGGGTATCCCTCAAGCACATAGGTGGATTGAGGTAGTGAACCTAAGGGAACAGAAGACTAAAAAAGCGAAAGCATCATACGTAGACAAAGAAGATAATAATACAGTAGTAGCGACGCCCCCCCCCTCCACCACCTCCGATACCACATCCAGGATATGAAGCGGGAGGGCAGGCTAGTCCCTCCCACGTTATCCTGTGGCAACAGAGGTATCACAACGACCAATTGTAAGAGAAGCTATTGAAACCACATCACAAACACGTAAAATACCTAGGGACACTCAAGTAAGAAGAGAGTCACTAGAACAGAGTGAGGATTTCTGTCAATTAATTGAAGTACCAAACCCTCAGGCAGGACAGGAAGGCCAGGACCCAACTCCCTTAGTGTATAGACCGTGGACACCAGAAGATATCCGGAATGTCACAGAGGGAATTCCCCATCCACAAAGTAATCACTATTCACCATGCAATACCCCTGTATCTCCTGATAGAAAAGCAAAGGGGGAATGGCAGATGGTACAGGATTTAGAAGCTGTAAATCATGTAATAATACCTAGGGTACCGAAGGTGCCAGACCCACACACTATATTGAATGCTATGAACCCGCAACAGAAGTATCTTACCGTGGTACATATAAGCTATGCTTCCTTTTCAATACCTATACATCGAGATAGTCCGTATTGTTTTGCATTTACATTCAGGGTAACAGATACAGCCATACCCGGCTATCACAGGATACTGTGAAAGTCCAACGATATTCGCACAGGAGATGGCTAGCAACATGCCGGTGTTTACTCCACCCGGGGGCAGTCAAGTTCTACTTTATGTGGATGATATCCTGCTTGCAGCCCCTACCCAGCAGCAATGTAGGGAAGATACAATAGCATTATTGAAATATTCAGCAGAACAGGGACATAAATTAAGCAAGCAGAAATTGCAACTATGGAGAATACAGGTCAAGTACCTGGGATATGTGGTATCCAAGGAGGGTAGAACATTAGATGACGATAGGAAGGCAGCAATTTCACAAGCACCCAAGCCAACTACCAAGAAGGGAATGATGTCCTTCCTGGGCCGACTAACTGTTGTCGAAGCTGGTTACCAAACCCC